>NC_056743.1:118793938-118921438 GCF_019279795.1 Protopterus annectens
TTAAAAAGTCTTCTGAGTGAGTTCCTGATGAAATAGTATTTAAAATATTTATATCACGTACTACTGATGGGAGTGAGGACATAGTGTATTAATTGATGGTAACAGCTATCATAGGTTTCTTCTTTCTGAATGGCAGTCAGATACTGTTGTTTTTAACTTTGGGCAACATCTGGAATACCCAAAGAAATGCAGCACTTTGCTAGCATTTAGCAGATGGATGGGTAACTTTACAATAGCCCAACACCTTGCAGCTTTACCAAAATGCTCTATAGGGTTCTTTTCATCAGCAGTAATGGTGAAGCTTGAGTTAGTTAAGACATTCATAATCCCAAGAGAGGCTAACGGTACTTTATAAATTACCCCCTCCCCCCTTGTTCCTACTGCTTTCACAAGTAAAAACATTGTTACCTAAACGTTCGGTTATTGCACACTTTTAAATATGCTGGTTGTGTTATTTTATTTATTATTTTAAAATTCTGGTTCTTCTGTCCAAGTGTCCCATTTCCACAAAAAATAACACTGTCATCTCTGTTTTAGCAGGTTTTGTGTAAATATCTCTGAACACTTTAATAACCAGATGACCACAAGGTTTTATAGCATAAAAATGAAGGATTTTATTAAATGATATGGAAACTACACAGACAAAAGAGAATATGTATATTTTCTACAGAGAAACTGAAGCAAAAGTTGGCTAAAGAAATAGTTTGAGAAAATCTGTCTGCAAACAAAATTAAGCTTGTAACTGATTCTAGCTAAAGGAACACTGGTGCTTAGAAATTTGCCATTTAATTACAGTGATTGAAATGCATGTGAAATTGTACCAAACATAGTTCTGACATTTTTCTAGGAGCAGCCTCTTTCTCTTGAATCCTGGAAGTTAAATGCCTCCTAAGGTTGAATTATCCCCACTTTTATTTAGAAATGCTGTTCCAATCTGTACAAATTTATCTGCATGAAATCCACCAAAGAAAGGGTATTTGCTATAAGTTCCTTTTGATGTAAGTGGAGCTCTTGTTTGCTAACACTTTGGAGTGAATTTTTTTTTTTTTTGCACAGGCTAGCTTTAGAAAATCCATCTAGATCTGTCCTTTATGGACAGGCTTGATGTTGACATTTGGGCTGATAAATCAGGACCCTGTGCTTTGTCCAGTTCTCAGCCAGCTTACACATTCCTGTTTGTCTTACTGTGGGCACAACAGAAAAATAATAATAATGTCAAATATCTCTTTCTTTCTTGACCTCTTGAAGAAGTAGCATATACAAAGTTAAGAATAGGGTGCCACGATAAAGCCCTAAAGCAAACTGCATTCCAGGTGGAGAAAATCAAAATAATTTACTTTAGAGACCACCTGCTGGATGTAATATTCAGGTAAGAGGTAAGCCACATGAGCATGGTGCAGTTTAGTCCATATAAAGACTTCAGGCTCATGAGAACCACAGTACCAAATGCTACTTTGATATCACAAAAAGAACCAAGATGGTATATAATCATTGCTTTCTTTATCAACAAGCCACTAGTCACTTGAATGATGTCAATCTCAGTACAAAGTTTAGATTTAAAACCAAGCTGACGTAGATTAAGGAGGCAGTTAGACATTATTGTAGTGCATCCATGTATGCACTCTCTTCTTAAAAACATTATCCATAAAAAAGAAGAGTCAACAGTTATTCAGCTTGTCTGGGTCCAGTGTTTGCTTTTTAAGGTTAGGGGTTATGGTTATAAGGGCCTCTCTTTATGAAGATATACAAACAGCCATCCTTAGCAAAGATCAAACAGTCTGGAAAATGAGTGGGCTCAGTGATATAAGGCAGGATTTACTCAAAGTTGAAGGAAAAGAATCCAATCCATGCTATGTAATTTTTGGATGAAACCGGTTTCATGTCCCACCATAAGCAACATACTGGCACTCTGTCCAATAAACATCTGTATGATTTCAAACAGAAGAATTAGTAGACACCAGGGGTGAATTCAGAAGGAAGAACTGTTTTATCATGACACTCTTTTCTGCAAAAATCAAGCACTTTCCTTGCATGGTGGAGAGGGAAAAAATTCACAAATGGTATCAGTGGTCAGACTGCAGCTATTATCCACAGCTCAGAGTACAGCCATAAAGTTTATGCAGCACAGATACCACTGGACAATACAAAAAAGATGCCTTCTGACATAAGATGTTGATTTAGTTTGCTGAATGGTCTGCATCCTATCTTTCAAAGAGAGGCATGTGATCTGGACTCATTGCTTCATTCTTCATCATTATCTTCACATCAGACAGAGCTTATGATCAAGTCCATGTCTTATCTCAGCTAGTAGACCTTGTAAGCAGCTATGGTCATTGCCCACTATGACCTTGGACCTGATCTCGTCACATAATAGCTAGGACTGGGTTTAGCAACAGGGACAGTCACAGGGGAATGTTCTGCTTGAGGAGTCTGAGATTTTCTCAGGAATGGGGATTGCTAACGGAATGTCCTCTGGAACAGGAACATTGGACAAGTCATTCTGAGAACTAGAGTCTTTGTCACAGACAAGATAATGTAACACTGGTTCATACACAGGTAACAAATGCTTCTGATTTCATCTGAATTCCACTCCTTGTGATTCCACAATGTACTGTCTTGGCTCTTGACACAAACTTTTCACAAATCCGATGTGATCAAAACCTTTTGACATCTGCATCCTCACTATCTTTACTTTTTTCAATGAACTGAGACGTTTGTTGGTCTTATCATAGTAAGACTTCCGGGAGAAATGCTTTTTCAATAGTTGGGCTTTTGCTACTTTGTTGTTCTTAGCATATGAAACCAATACATCACTAATGACTGGTAGTGTGGTTCTGGTTTGTCTCGACATAAGTCTCCGGGCAGGTGAACCAAGATGTTTATTACGAGGAATGTTTCTGAGATTTAACAAGTTGAGAAAAACATCAGTATTGTCATGTCTGGATTTCTCTAACAGCTGTTTTGCACTTTGAACTGCACATTTAGCCAAGCCTTTTGAGGATATTCAGGACTACTCGTAATATGAACAAAGTCCCACTCTTCTGCAAATCTCTTGAACTGCTGACTTGTAAACTGTGTACCATTGTCAGAAATAACTCTGTGTGGGCTACCATGGACACAAAAATGTCGGTTTAACTTAGTAATGATAGTGCTGGAAGTTAGGTTGGGAAATATATCGTTCTCAAACCAATTTGAATAAGAGTCTACTAACACCAAGTAATGTTGGCCATTCCACTCAAAGATATTTGCGGCTACTGTCAACCAATGTAGTTTACGAATCTGGCTTAACTGAAGTGGTTCTTTCTGTTGATGCGGCTTTGTACTATTACATACTGAACAAGATGAAAGTACTTTTTCAATATCTCTTGACATAGAAGGCCAAAATACTAGATGTCTCGCCCTTCTATTGGTAGAATCATTTCCTAGGTGGCCATGATGCAAGATCTTAATATGCTCTTGTTGCAAGGATTTTGGAACAATCAATTTAGACCTCTCATGATGACACCATTGTCTGACAAAGTCTCATCTCTGTAAGAAAAATATGGTTGCACCTCTACTGGTAAACAAGATTGCTTTGAAGGCCATCCTTGACTGGTAAAGAGGTTTAGATTCTGGAGAATTGGATCTGAAGCTGTGCCAGTTCTGAGCTCATCAAGACGTGTGGAAGAAATATTTCTCACTTCCATGACCTCAAAATCAAGTTACTCATTGTTATGCTGTTCGTACTTTTTCTTGGCGAGCTGGATAAGGTATCAGCAAGATAAAGAAGTTTGCCTTTTGGGTGAACAAGAGTGAAATTGTACTTTTGTAACTGAGCATCATGTGTTGCAGTCTAGCTGGAGCTGTATGCATAGGCTTTCTCAAAATAGTAACTAGAGATTGGTGGTCAGTTTCGATCTGGATAGGTCGACCATAAATATAATCATGGAACTTCGAACATGCAAACACAATTGCCAATAGCTCTTTCTCAATCTGGGCATATTGCATCTCAGTCTGGGTAAGAGTTCTCGATGCATACGGTACTGGTCTACCCTCTTGAAGAATGACTGCACCTAGACCAAATTTAGAAGCATCACAGGAAAAAGTAACTGGTTTCTAAACATCATAGTAGCTGAGAGTTGGTGGGTTAGCAATTCTCTGTTTGAGGGCGTCAAATACTCTCTGGTGCTGTTCTGACCATGACCAAATTACATCCTTGCATGTCAACTCTCAGAGTGGTGCTGAAATTGGCTTAAATCTGGAATGAACTTGCCTAGATAGCTAACCATGCCATAAAAAATGTTGTAGGGCTTGCACATTGTCTGGAGCTGGCATCTCTAGAATTGCTGTTTGCTTGGAAGGATCTGGTTGTAAGCCTGAACTGGCAAACAAGTGACCAACATAAGTAACGTCTCATGCTCTGAACTTGCAGTTCTGAGGATTCAGCTTAAGGTTTGCTTGACGTACTCTTTCCAGAACTTTCTTGAGGTTTCTGTCATGTTCGACTTCTCTATTGCCTCCTACTAGAATATCATCTACTGTAATACCACATGGATAGCCTGAAAAAATTTGCTCCATCACACGTTGAAAGACTTCACTAGCAGAATTTATTCCAAATGGTATTCTCATAAATCTGTATCTTGCAAATGGCGTACCAAATGTGGTTAGCAATGAAGATTTGCAATCAAGCAAAATTTGCCAAAATGAACTCTTTGCATCTAAGACAGAAAACAACAGTGGCGTTTGGCATGAGGGCAGAACCTCTTTGACTGTGCACACTGGATTATGATGTCTTTTTAATGCTTTGTTCAGATCTCTTGGATCAGTACATATTCTGATATCATCTGAGCTTTTGTTATGAGCTACTACTGTGGAGGATACCCATCCAGTAGGCTCTTCCACTGGGCAAAATACTCCTAGCTGCACCATTTTGTCTAGCTCAGCTTTGACTCTGCTCTGCATAGCTATTGGAACTTTCTGTGCTGGTCTGACAACTGGGGTGACCTCTGGGTCTAACTTCAGGGAGTATACAACTGCAAATTTGCCTAGTTTTTCTGCAAAAATTGCAGCATACTCAGAATAGAAAATCTGGGTGAAATTTGAGCTGTTGTCGTGCAGGTTTACATGGTGAATTTCTTTATTATGTGAAGGCAGTCCCATTTTCAAACTATCTCTGAAGCCCATCAATGACTGCACGTGTCTTTTGACTATGAAAAATTGCAAGTCATAGCTGCTCCCAGCAGAATAACATGAAAGCACTACTGAGCTTTTGGTTTGAATCTCTTCACCACCATAAGCAACAAACTTCGCACATTTTGTTAAATCAAGTTGTTCTGCAGCTTTTACTCTAGCAAATGTTTCTGCTGACATAACATTGCACTTTAAGCTGGTATCTACTTTGAGCTCTACAGGACACCCATTAATCCAAACAGTACAAAAGATCTCATTCTTTGCCCACAAATCTACTGCATTGACTGTTTCACCAAGCACACACACCATCAACATAAAAAGTAGGGTTGCAGCTTTCTAATTGATTAACTTGCCTCGTGGAATGCCCTCTTTTAATAAAAGAATGTGCCTTATTTGATTTACAAAACCTTTTGAAATCATTCCTCTTATTCCAAGAATGACATTGCTGATCAAAAGCTAAGCACTTTTCTCTTTTGGGTTCGTGATTTCCACCACAGTTATGACAACTGGCTATGAAGTTAGGTGGGGGCACATGTTTTAACTTTGCTGGCTCATCCTTGTGCTTCACTGAGCATGCTCTAGAATGTGCTGGAAAATTTGGGGGTTTCCCAGGGACTGTTACAGGACCTGCAGTAGCTGCCATGTGCTTGGGCCTGTTTCTTTTAGCCACATGTTGCATACTATCAACATGAGATTTGTCTCTGTGCCTTCCGCAGCTATTTTCATTTGTAAGCATATATGTGTTCCTTTCTGTAAGCTCATATATTTTAAAAATCTCATTGGCCTTTATTTAAAGTTAAATCATTGTCTTGAAGCAAAATCTTTCCCACTGTGTCATTATTAATACCTCACACAAGCCTGTCCTTTATCAATTCACCTCTCAAATCACCAAATCTACATGTTTTAGCCTTATTTCTCAGGTTTATCATAGATTCATAGGTTGGTACCAGGCTATTGGCCCTAGGGCCTATATAAGCCTAGCCAAATGGTACCCTGGCTTTCACCACCCAAGAAAATTATTTTCCTGTGCCCCTGTCGAACAGAGCCACAGAAGTGATCCCCAGGGTGAATTTCCTATCTCCCATCCAATCATCAAGATTTTTTCTTGAAGAGTGCTAATGAGGAACTTTGTTTGATATAGATAGGTAGTTTGTTCCAGAGTATGGGAAGTCTCTAGGACAGGAATCTATCCCTCCAGCATTTTCTGTTTATTGTGGCGACAAGGGTAGGTCTCTAGAGCATGTAGCTTGGAGGGATTGGGATTTCTTTAAGTGGAGCATGTCCAACAGCTCTGGGTTTGACATAGCTTTGTATGTTAGGCAGATCGCCTCTGAGTAGGCGACATGCAACGCAGTAAAGCTGGAGTTTTGTGAGACGGTCTGTGGAGGGCATCTGTTTGAGGCTGGTAATCCTCTTTGTGAGGTATTTCTGTTGCCTTTCCAGTTGTAGATGTCTTGTGCGGTACATACCAAAAGGGGCGTTGTACTCTATAATGAGTCTAATGAGTGATGAGTAGAGGGGAACAATGATCTCTTTTTTCCTGGATGAGAAACCTTTTGTGATGAGATGTGCCACATAGAAGGATTTCATGACTACTGTGGCGATGTGATTATCACAGGAGAGACTACTGTCCACCTGTGTCCCAAGGTCTCTTATCACACTTTTAGTGTTAAGTAGACTACCACTTATGTTATAGTTCATGGGTACAGAGTTTTTACCAAAAGGGATGACAATGCACTTTTTTGGCATTGAACTTGAGGCCATGGCTTTGACACCAGGCATCTGTCTCAGTGAGGCCCTTTTGTATGATGCCTACATCGTTAGGAGTTTTGATTATGGCTCCTAGTTCACAGTCATCTGCGAAGTTTGTTAGCCAAAGACCTTCTGTGTTAGCCTGTACTTCAGAGTAGTAGATATCAAACAGGAGAGGACCCAAGACTGAACCCTGTGTTACTCCACTTGTCACTGGTTTGAAGTTGGATTTAGAGTCTGCTACTTTCACAGTGTGGGCTCTGTCAGTGAGCCAGTTGGCAACCCATCTTGTGACATAGGGATTTATACCTAGTTTAGTGACTTTATCTATAATTCCATTGTGGGGGATGGTGTCGAAAGCCTTGGTGAGATTTAGATAGGCTGTGTGAACCACCTTACCCTCATCTACAGCTTTGGTGACCGCTTCAAAGAAGTCTGTCAGGTTTAAGAGACATGATCTGCCTTTTCCAAACCCGAACTGGGTAGGGTCCAGAGTTTGGAGGTTACCAATGTCATTGTTTATAAGTTCCATGATGATACATTCCATAGCCTTGCAGACCAGGCTTGTCAGGCTAATGGGGGTGGTAGTTCCCGGGGTCCGTGGTGACTCCCCGTTTGTGGAGTGGAATAACCATTGCTGTTTGCCATTCAGTGGGCACAAAGCTTGAGGTGAGACTATGATTGAACATGGTACTTAGGTGGGGTGCCAGTTCATTCTGTAGTTCATGTAGAACGCAGCCTGGGATGTTGTCAGGTCCCATGGATGCTGTGTTCTTGACTTTGGAGAGTGTGGTTTTTACCTGTGCAGCCGTGATTACAGGAACTTTGCATTCTTCCGGTATAGAGATGGGCCCTTTCGGGGGTGAGAGAGGGGTAAAGTTAGCAATGAACCTATCTGCCAGGATGTTGGCAATATCAGTTGGTTCTGTATATTTAGTGCCATTGTGCTGTAACTCAAAGCAGATCTGAGTGTTACCATTGAGATTCTTAAGATAGCTATAGAATGCTTTGTGGTTGTCTTTAGAATCAGTAATGATTTTGTTTTCATAACTAGATATGGAGGATTTTATGAGGGATCTCAGCTTCTTACTGAGGTTGACCAGGGAGTTCCTCCGATCATGGGATTTTACTCTTTTTTGCAACAGTTTCTTCCTTCTGTTGTACAGTTTGTTTATGGCAGGGGACCACCGGATTGGCTTCCTTTTTTTGGAGGATAGCTTCTTGGTTCTGTTTGGGATAGCACGATCCATGCACTCATGTAAGTGCTTATAAAGTGCATTTGTATAAGATTCAGCAGTCGTACCTCTATTGCCACTTCTGTCTTAAGAAGTGCGAAGTTGGCTTTGGAGAAATGTTTTACGGTGGTTCCCTAATGGGGGGGGGGGGGATGTGGATGTCTAGGGTGATTAGCTTGTGGTCATTTCTGACCAACGAGGAATTGACCTCTGGTGTGATGATTGGATGGGAGATAGGAAATTCACCCTGGGGATCACTTCTGTGGCTCTGTTCGACAGGGGCACAGGAAAATAATTTTCTTGGGAAGTCTAAACCTCAAAATGCACTCTCTCGAGGCACTCCTAAAAATGGAGAACATCAATATCTGTGCAGTAACTGAGACCTGGTTCAAGGCTCCAGAGAGCACCCCTGCAATACCAGGCTACAACTCTTACCACACTTTTCAGCCACCAAACCAGGACCGAAACACTAAAGGTGGAGGAGTGTCAATATTCACCAAGGATATTCACACCACCAGGCTAGTTGGCCAACACAATGTGTCTGAAATTCTCCAAGTGCAACTAACACTAGGTAAGACTGCAGTCCAAATTGTAGCTTGCTACAGATCCCCCACCATACCCCAAGATTCTCACTACACCTTTCTAAACATACTGGAAAATATTAAGATAGAACCAAACACCGTAATACTGGGTGATTTTAACTACCCTGCCATTAACTGGGAAAACTACTCATGTCCCAACACCTTTGCGCAACAGTTCTTGGAATTCATAAATTCCAACGCCCTGGATCAACTAATCCATAGTCCCACCAGGGGCTCCAATATCCTAGACCTGGTCATTACCAACATGGGAAATCAATGCTCCATACCTATGGTCACCCCTCGTTAGTCAGGTCTGAGCATAAGCTAATCACCCTTAACATCCACATCCCACCCCCACCCCCAGTAAAGAAACCACCATAAAAAGTTCTCCAAAGCCAACTTCATGCTACTCAAGTCAGAAGTGACAAACTTCATGACACCCATGCAGACAGAACTGAAAGTTCAACTGCTGAATCCTACACTAAGGCACTGTACGAGCACATCCACTCATGCATGAATCGTGCCATCCCAAATAGAACCAAAATGCTCTCATCCAAAAAAAGGAAGCCAATCTGGTGGTCCCCTGCCATAAACAAACTTTACAACAAAAGGAAGAAACTTTTGCAGAAAAGAGGAAAATCCCAGGATGCAAAAAACTCCCTTACTAGCCTCAGTAAGAAACTGAGATGCCTCATAAAATCCTCCAAAGCTAGTTATGAAAATAAAATTGCCAAAGATTCCAAAGACAACCACAAAGCATTCTATAACTATGTCAAGAATCTAAATGGCAATGCTCAGATCTGTTCTGAGCTAAAACAGAATGGCATTAAATATACTGATCCGAAGGATATTGCCAATATCCTGGCAGATCGATTCAGTGCCAACTTCACCCCCCTCTCACCCCCTAAATGGCCCATCTCAATACCGGAAGATTGCCAAATTCCAGTAATAATGGCCACACAGGTACAAAACGCACTCTCTAAAGCCAAGAATACAGCATCCATGGGACCAGATGACATCCCGGGCTGTGTAATACATGAACTACAATATGAACTGGCACCTCACCTAAGTGCCATGTTTAATCATAGCCTCACCTCAGGTTTCGTGCCCACTGAGTGGCGCAGAGCTACAGTTATCCCATTCCACAAGGGGGGATCCACCTTGGATCCTGGAAACTACCGTCCCATCAGTCTGACAAGCCTTATCTGCAAGGCCATGGAGCGTATTATCATGGAACTTATAAACAAAGACATTGGCAACCTTCAAACACTGGACCCCACCCAGTTTGGGTTTGTGAAGGGCCGATCTTGTCTCCTGAACCTGATTGACTTCTTTGAATCAGTCTCCAGAGCCATGGACAAGGGTAAGGTTGTCCACACAGCCTATCTAGACCTTGCCAAGGTCTTTGACACCATCCCCCACTCTGGAATTATAGATAAACTTACTAAGTTGGGCATTAATCCCTATGTCACCCAATGGGTTGCTAAATGGCTTACTGATAGAACCCACACTGTAAAAGTAGCCGACTCCAAATCCAGCTCCAGACAAGTGACAAGTGGAGTACCCCAGGGTTCAGTCCTGGGGCCGCTCTTGTTTGGCATCTACTTCTCTGAAGTACAGGTCAACACTAAGGGACTCTGGCTAACAAAGTTTGCAGATGACTGCAAACTGGGAGCCATTATTGAATCCCCAAATGATGTGGATACTCTACAAAAGGGCCTTACAGAAACAGATGCTTGGTGCCAGAGCCATGCGCTCAAGCTCAATGCCAAGAAATGTATTGTTATCCCTTTGGGAAAAAACATGTATCCATGAATTACCATATAGGTGGCAGTACACTAAACACAGAAAGTGTGATAAGAGACTTAGGGACACAGGTGGACAGTGGTCTCACCTTTGATAACCACATCGCCACAACAGTCAGGAAATCCTTCTATGTGGCACACCTCATCACGAAGGGCTTTTCATCCAGAAAAAAGGAGGTCATTGTCCCACTGTACTCATCCCTCATTAGACCCATTATAGAATACAACGCCCCATTTGGTATGTACCTCTCAAGACATCTGCAACAACTGGAAAGGCCTCAGAAATACCTCACTAAAAGAATCACAGGCCTAAAGCAGATGCCCTACGCTGACCGCCTTAAAAAACTCCAGCTATACTCTGTCGCATATCGTCTACTCAGAGGCGATCTCTGCTTAACATACAAGGCCATGTCAAACCCAGAGCTGTTAGACATGCTACACTTAAAGAAATCCCAATCCCTCAGAGCTACATGCTCCAGGGATCTAAACCTTGTCATCACAATAAACAAAACATGCTGGAGGGATAGGTTCCTGACCCAGAGACTCCCCAGACTCTGGAATAGATTGTCCATACATGTCAAGCAGAGTGCCTCTTTGGACCTCTTCAAGAGGAACCTTGATGATTGGATGGGAGAAAGGAAATTCACCCCAGGGATCACGTCAGTCGCCCTTCTAGACAGGGGTCCAGGAAAGTAAATAATGTGGGAAGAAATAGCCAGGGAATTGTTATGGCTAGGCTTGTATAGGCCCTAGGGCTGATAGCCTAGTACCAACCTATGAAACTATGAACACCAGTTGCCCATGTTGGTAATGACCAGGTCTAGGATATTGTTGCCCCTGGTGGGGGTGTGGATAAGTTGATCCAAGGCATTGGAATTTATGAATTCCAGAAAACGTTGAGCACAAGAATTGGTACCTGAGTAGTTTTCCCAGTTAGTGGTGGTGTAGTTGAAATCGCCCATTATTAGGGTGTTAGGTTATACCCTAATATTTCCAGTGTATCAAGAAATGAGGAGTGGGAATCCTGGGAAATGGTGAAGGATCTGTAGCAGGCTACACTTTGGATTGTGGTCTTCCCCAGAGTTAGTTTCTCTTGGATAATCTCGGATGCATTTTGCTGAGCTAGCCTGGAGGTGTTGATATCCTTAATGAATATGGACATGCCTCCGCCTTTAGTGTTTCGGTCCAGGTTAGGTGGCCGAAAGGTGTGGTATGAATTATAGCCTGGTAATGCAGGGGTGCTGTCTGTAGCTTTGAATCAGGTCTCTGTCACTGTAGTATTAAAAACTGTTTTCCTCTAGACAAGTGAGGAAAGTTGAGTGCTGTAGTAATTTGTAGCTTATTTAGTGCTTACAATGAGTTCTGAACAAGTGCTGAGTTCAAAGAAACAAATTTGAGTGCTGAAACTAAAAAAATCTAGCTAGTTCTAAGAAACAAAATTAAGTTAGAAGGCTTCCCTTCAACATAGAAAGGCTTGGGGGCTCAGAAGCTTACAAACAGTCCTGGATACAGCAAATCTGTATCTGGACTAGACGACTTACAGGAAAGGCAGGAAACAAGCTTAGAAATTTTTTTTGTAAAGTGGAAAGGGGAAAGGAGGAGCGGAAACTAAGTGGGTTGGCCTAATCAAATGTTCTCCCTCAATTAGGTAGAATGAGGTAATGACACTAGACTGGGAGGAGTGTCCCAGATAAAATTTACAGTAGGGGTGGGCAACTGCAAAGCCAACAAGTATAAAAACAGGATACCAATAGGGAGGGAGGGTGGAAAACAAAAATCAGAACAAACAAACCCAACCAGATGCTGAACAATTGTAGAAAATTGCTAGTTAATACCTCACACACAGTGAAACTAGCTAGAAAAGTATATGCAGACAATAAAAGTGCTATAAATAACTCATAAAAATAAGCAAAAAACAGGATACTTAATGTTATATATCACAGATCAGTTTGCTCAGTGCCCCTCCTCCGATTAGCTCAGTGTGAACTGGCAGAAACACTCACAAGTTAACTTCTTAAGTAACACAGTGCTCGAACCTGTATATGTGCGAATTTTATTAGTAAATCCTGGCATGCTGAATGGTCGGAATGTCGCAAAATCACCAAAGTTGAAACCTGAAACAACTTTAAAAACGCTTGAAAGAACCAATGAGGTGCCTACTCCAAGCTGTAATCCAGGTAACCCCAGTCAGCCATTGACCATAAACACTTCACTCTCACTGAAATGCTATACTGGCTTTGGCTAACCTAAGATGCCCTGGAACATGTGCTCAGACACAGCCTCTACCAGCAAACAACTAGGCCCAAAACACAAGTCTGAATATGGATAATGCTAGAAGTACCCACACTCCTTAGGTAGAAAAACTACAGAAATGTTTAAACAGATAAAGGAGCAAGGAGACTCTAGAGAATGCTTTTAACTGAAAACAAGGTATATGATACACTCCTTGGCAGGAAATCAGAACAAACAAACCCAACCAGATGCTTAACAATTGTAGAAACTTTCTAGTTAATACCTCACAAACAGTGAAACTAGCTAGAAAAGTATATGCAGACAATAAAAGTGATATAAATAACTCGTAAAAATAAACAAAAAGCAGGATACTTAATGTTATATATCACAGATCAGTTTGCACAGTGCCCTTCCTTCAATTAGCTGAGTGTGAAATGGCAGAAACACTCACAAGTTAACTTCTTAAGTAACAAAGTTGAAACCAGAAACAACTTTAAAAAAAGGTTCAAAAGAACCAATGAGGTGCTTACTCCAAGCCATAGTCTAGGTAACCCCAATTAGCCAATGACCATAAACACTTCACTCTCACTGAAATGCTATACTGGCTTTGGCTAAACTAAGATGCCCTGGAACATGTGCTCAGACACACAGCCTCTACCAACAAACAACTAGGCCCAAAACACAAGCCTGAATATGGATAATGCTACAACTACCCACACTACTTAGGTAGAAAAACTACAGAAATGTTTAAACAGATAAAGGAGCAAGGAGACTCTAGAGCATGTTTTTAACTGCAAATAAGGTATATGATACACTCCTTGTCAGGAAATCAGAATAAACAAACCCATGCAGATGCTTAACAATTTTAGAAAAATTCTAGTTAATACCTCACAAACAGTGAAACTAGCTAGAAAAGTATATGCAGACAATAAAAGTGCTATAAATAACTCGTAAAAATAAGTAAAAAAACAGGATACTTAATGTTATATATCACAGATCAGTTTGCTCAGTGCCCTTCCTCTGATTAGCTGAGTGTGAAATGGTAGAAACACTCAAAAGTTAACTTCTTAAGTAACAAAGTTGAAACCGGAAACAACTTTAAAAAAAAGCTCGAAAGAACCAATGAGGTGCTTACTCCAAGCCGTAGTCCAGGTAACCCCAATCAGCCAATGACCACAAACACTTCACTCTCACTGAAATGCTACACTGGCTTTGGCTAAACTAAGATGGCGTGGAACATGTGCTCAGACACACAGCCTTTACCAAGAAAAAACTAGGCCCAAACCACCAGCCTGAATATGGACAATGCTACAACTACCCACACTACTTAGGTAGAGAAAACTGCATAAATGTTTAAACAGATAAAGGAGACTCTAGAGAATGCTTTTAACTGCAAACAAGGTATATGATACACTCCTTGGCAGGACACAGAACAAACAAACCCAACCAGATGCTTAACATTTGTAGAACATTTCTAGTTAATACTTCACACACAGTGAAACTAGCTAGAAAAGTATATACAGACAATAAAAGTGCTATAAATAACTCATAAAAATAAGACAAAAACAGGATACTTAATGCTATATATCACAGATCAGTTTGCTCAGTGCCCTTCCTCCGATTAGCTCAGTGTGAAATGGCAGAAACACTCACAAGTTAACTTCTTAAGTAACAAAGTTGAAACCTGAAACACCTTTAAAAAAAGCTTGAATGAACCAATGAGGTGCTTAACTCCAAGCCATAGCCCAGGTAACCCCAGTCATCCAATGACCATAAACACTTCACTCTCACTGAAATGCTATACTGGCTTTGGCTAAACTAAGATGGCTTGGAACGTGCTTAGACACACAGCCTCTACCAACAAACAACTAGACCCAAAATACAAGCCTGAATGTGGACAATGCTACAACTACCCACACTGCTTAGGTAGAGAAAACTGCATAAATGTTTAAACAGATAAAGGAGACTCTAGAGAATGTTTTTAACTGCAAACAAGGTATATGATGCATTCCTTGGCAGGAAATCAGAACAAACAAACCCAACCAGATGCTTAACAATTGTACAACATTTCTAGTTAATACCTCACACACAATGAAACTAGATAGAAAAATATATGCAGACAATAAAAGTGCTTTAAATAACTCATAAAAATAAGACAAAAACAGGATACTTAATGCTATATATCACAGATAAGTTTGCTCAGTGCCCTTCCTCCGATTAGCTCAGTGTGAAATGGCAGAAACACTCACAAGTTAACTTCTTAAGTAACAAAGTTGAAACCTGAAACACCTTTAAAAAAAGCTTGAATGAACCAATGAGGTGCTTAACTCCAAACCATAGCCCAGGTAACCCCAATCATCCAATGACCATAAACACTTCACTCTCACTGAAATGCTATACTGGCTTTGGCTAAACTAAGATGGCTTGGAACGTGCTTAGACACACAGCCTCTACCAACAAACAACTAGACCCAAAATACAAGCCTGAATGTGGACAATGCTACAACTACCCACACCGCTTAGGTAGAAAAAACTGCAGAAATGTTTAAACAGATAAGGGAGCAAGGAGACTCTAGAGAATGCTTTTAACTGCAAGCAAGGTATATGATACACTCCTTGGCAGGAAACAGAACAAACAAACCCAACCCAATGCTTAACAATTGTAGAAAATTTCTAGTTAATAGTTTGCACACAGTGAAACTAGCTAAAAAAGTATATGCAGACAATAAAAGTGCTATAAATAACTCGTAAAAATAAGCAAAAAAGCAGGATACTTAATGTTATATATCACAGATAAGTTTGCTCAGTGCCCTTCCTCCGATTAGCTCAGTGTGAAATGGCAGAAACACTCACAAGTTAACTTCTTAAGTAACACAGTACTCGAACCTGTATATGTGCGAATTTTATTAGTAAATCCTGGCATGCCAAACGGTCAGAATGTCACAAAAACATCAAAATTGACATTTCCGACCGCTCTACATCCAAAAATAAGTGTTAAAACACGTCAAAAAGGGATGGGATTTTGCAGTTCGCAACATCTGCATTCACACTTGTGGGATGTTGCCGCATTCCTTTTGGACATACACGCTCAGCCATCCATCCACCGGTCGACCATATGATGGTAAACCATTTCTCAAGTCACTTATATATGCTGCAAAAGTTTCACCAGGCTTTTGATCCCTTGTGAAAAATAAGTGTCTTTCCATTATAATAATTGTTTGGGGGTTACACATTTCTCTAAATTTATGTTTTAAGCATTCTGGGTCTTCCCTTGTTTCAGCCGGTGCCACTATATGGTAGTCCCCCCCTCCCGCATACACAGCAGATGCATATACAAATGAATGCTGTCTTTCAATGGCCGCTGAACCAACAAAGTTAAGCAGAATAAATGCTTTTGTATGTTCATCTTTGTCAGTAAAAAGCAGCCTGTATGAAAATACCATATTCCTGCTCAAACCCTGTCCAATTTTCTGCAATATTGTTATCAAACACAAGCGGCACGGGTCTGGGAAGTCCTTCTGCCATGTCCAGAGATTATAGTAAAACACAATGCAAAATGGTGTATGTAATTATGTATGAACATTCACACACACCAGGTACTTGTAATAATATTCAAATGCACAATAAACTCTTCAAAATATTGTACTCTGCTGTATATGCTTTGAAATATCTGTACTTTGAAAAATATTCTTTGAAACAACTTCACTTTGCAAAATAACTGCACTATAATACTACACACACTTGCAAACACTTTGCACACTTCATTTATTTTGAATAGCTTTAGTTAATACAAAAAAGTAGCACATAGTGAGAAATATGTTCGTTTTCCCTTTTTTGTACATTTTATGTGATTCAGATATTGTTTCAAACTTTTCTGAAATTATTTTGAATGTTTTTATTAATATGTCGCAGTTTCAGACATTTTGTTTAATAAGAGTGTCGTTTTTGAACATTCTGAGTGCTTTGTTTTATATTTGTAGCAAAATAAATCATTTAAGCAAGTTTTAGTACCTGGAATATGTTTCTGACCTGTTTTGTGAGTCATTTGAGCAGTAGGGACTATCCACTCCTGTATATTCCTCCAACTTTAACCGGTTGCCTCATGGCTGTAACTCTGGATCCCATTCTGATGCCATGTCACTGCTCTTATGTGCATTAAGAAGACATTGCAGCCTGGGTGTTTAAGTAGTTTATTGTATACAAACACAACAGGATGGATGGCAAGAACATTAAAGTTAAACAAACTATCTAATTGACTGACTACATACTTGCATGCTCACACTCTGGCGGCTCACTCAAAATGGCACTCTTGCTTACATGTGCCCAGTACTTATATGCATGTGCTTGATTCAGTGGAAAGCTTTTTAAAGGTATGTCTCACACACTGATCTACAGACATAACAAAATTGAGAAGTGTACTCATTATTTAATGAAAACACATCAGTATAATGCAAACACTCCTGGAGTTCAGGACGCATTGATGAACCAGTCTGCCAGTAGCTTACAGAGCAATAAACTAACCCTGTAAAACTTGAAAGTCAGTATTGAAGAATGTAATCACTTTTATGCAATAAGCTAAACAAAAGACTGCATTGAACATAAGTGGTTCAGCTGATAATGGTATATCAATAAAATGAACCTGTAAATTTTAAAAAGTTCCCATGAACACATCAGATGCTGTTAATGAATCTAAACAAAACCTGATGTTTAAAGTACAACTAGTTTAGCTGACATACAGTACCTGGATCGGGATGAGAAAAATTATCAATTCAGTGAATGAATAATTACATGTAAATTTTATACAATGCCAAACTCCTGTAGGTATTTAAAAAAATTTCACATTGTCGCGTACTAGCCCTGTGATGTTCATATGCCTGCATTTGAAAGAGGATCGACAATTTAAAACAAAGCAGTGCCAACATCTCCAAACTTTGGTGCATTCCTCTGCAGCATCTAACTCTGTGCTTAATTTCTACTGCAATAAGGCCTATATAAATCAAAATCAAAGTATCTTGGACAGTTCCATTGAAATATAAGTGCATTAAAATTAAAGGAATGCTTCTCTGATATTCACATCAATACACTGAGGCACAACCATCACATTCACTGAGAAAAAAATAAGGTTTACACTTAGACCGATGTTCTAAATTAAAAAAGAAGTGTTTTATAGGTGCCAAGCATTTTTGTGACCCTCACACCCCCACAGTTCTACATATGTTAAATTTGTGGTCATTCAGCCTGTGGGGGTAAGAGAATACTCCCTTAACAATGGTTTTAACAGCTGCAAAGTTACTGTTGAGGCATGCTTTCTTGTTATTGCACATCAGATTGTGAGCCATGATGTAAAGGCACATAATGAAACTGCCTTGTAAAAAGAGTGCATGCTTCCTCTCTCAATATTTGTGAGAGGTATACATGTATTTTGAAACAGAGGCTATACTCTAAGCAGACGATATCTATAGTCTCAAGAACTCTCTGTTTAATGCATCCCAAAGCATGTGTAGACATCAAACACCCCTGCCACATTTCTGAATGCATCCCTGCAGCTAAAAGCCTAGATACAAATACCCTATTGTGTCACTTGCAGTGTCACCATGTTGGATTGTGGCATTATATCATGGTTTCTTGATGGCAGAAGGCAGCCTGTCTGCTCTATCCTTTTAAGTGGCATAGCTTTATACCTTCTCAGCCTTCCTCTTTATCAGTTTTCCACCTGCACAGTACCCTTTTGAATGCTTTTATGAGTTAGTTCTCTAACACCCATTCTGATAGTTGTCTTTGCAAGGGTCTATATTACATTATCAAAGTTTAAAAACTTTGAATCTGATATGGTCGACACCATATAATCGAAGTGTTGAAACATTTAAAATATAATAAAACACAACAACCTACAAAAACAAACCATTTAAATGTTCTAAGCAGGGGGGCAAGCACCCCTGCACCCCCATACCCCCCGCTAATTAAATATACCATCTCCGAGATTGTACTACCATATCAGCTTCGAAGTTTTGAAACTTTGATCTTCTGATATAGACCTTCTTTGCAACCACTACCTTCTCTGCAGAAACAAAAAAGCACTTTCAGAAATGCAGGTAGTTGCTATTTTCTGCAATCTGTTTTGTGCTCCCACCCTTTCCCTTCTGTCCTTCCTATTTAAAATGACACAGTCACATCTCCCCTTGACAGTAATCATGTATAACCCTGTCTCTTCTGGTCTAGCTTCTCTGCCTTTTGGCTATATTCCTTTGTCTTTTTCATAGCTCTTTCTGGCAGCTCTATGAATTCCTCCTGTTATACTGATGTCCTTTCCCATATGCAGCCTCTAGTACTCTGTGCAGTACTTAAGAGTGGGCCTGAAAGAGGCCCTGTAGAGTGGAAGTATTTCCTACTTTATTTCAGGGAATCTATCCTCTGAGGTTACACCACATTTTGTTTGCTGATACCATTGCCCTCAGTCTACTTCAGGTGGTCAGATCCAGGTGTGAACAGTAATTGCAGATTGTTGTCTGGGTTTGTTGCCATCAGTTTCATTCCTCCAGCTGATACTTCATACAAGATATGTTGTAGCCCAAGTGTAGTCATTTGTATTTGTTTGCATTGAACCTTAAATGCTACCTTCATGCCTAACTAGTTCAGAATTTCCAGGTCTTCTGCTACACATTTTTTTTCTTCCATGCTGTTGCACCTATATATGAAAATCGCACGTCTTTGAAAACCACTGTCAATCATGCAGTTCAGCACCCTGCCTTAACCAACTTCAAGCCTCTCACAAGTCCCTTAGGAAGACTTTCGCTGCTTTAGCAGCCTTTTCAGTGGCTAAATTGATGTGCTTCAGACTGATATTTTCCTCCAAGAAGTTTGACACTCAACTGTAGCACCTAACTGCCAGTGATACCAATTTTTTTTTAAAGAAACAAGACCGTAACAACTAATTTTCACAAAGTAGAATAAGCTCTGATCTAAGAAAGTTAACAAGAGAAATACATTCATAACCAGCAAGGAGATGGATAAGCGAACAGTAGAAACACTCAAACCACACACACAAGTTTGCCGTTGGAGAACCAAATGAGGGAATGAGACCGGACTCATTCCCTCATTTGGTTCTCCAATGGTGAACTTGTGTGTGAGAAATGCATTCATAAAAAGGTTTTGCTTATAAGGCAAGAGCGAATGTTTGAATAATTGGCGTTGGCCATTTTTACTAATTTCCATTTCATTTTATCTGCATTTATAATTCCAAACAGAACACTTACCAGCCAAAGAGATGGAGCAACAGCAGACTATCATTTCCTCCAACATCCTTTACTAGACATTCTTGGGCAGCAGCACATTGCTTGTTCAAATTGCCCAACTTAACTGAAGAAATAACAAAAATAGAGCCTGATCCATAGCTTACAGCCATTGATTTGTTTGCCTGTGGTGATTAACTCCAGCTTGCTAGTAGTATTGTCCACTTTACTCCCTGCCTTCAATTTTCAGGTCACGCCTAGGATTCACAGCTTTATACATACTGTTTCTTCCCAGCCTCCTTCCCCTCCGATCCTCCAGATTAATTTATTTATTGACATTTGATTACCAGGAAAGTCCAACTAGATCGATGCCCATTTACAGTGGAGACTCAGGGGAAAAAGCTTCAAAGTATTGCAAAAACATTAGAGTTTAAATTATTATACCAAATTAGAGAGAATGCTAAGAATAGATACAATTTATATAACAATGATTTAATATTTAGAAAAAGTTTGGCCAGTTTAGAGAAATTAAAGGTAAGTTACCATAATACTAACAAGAACTGTAATGAGCAGTGTGACAAAGGGAGATATTACCAGCCCAGCAATCTGGAATTTGGTAAATAATTACATGTAATTTGTGAATATCAACATGATTTATATGCTTGTGTTACCAATGTATTAGAACTGTATGTTATGTGCATATCAAACTGCTGGTATGGAAATGTGTGTAAAGTACTAAGCTTAAAGATGTATCCACAGTGTATCCTACTGGAAAAGAACAGAAATGTGTATATAAACTATTATACCTGTGTAAATGTATATGTTTTAACAGTGAAAACTAGAACATAGAAGGTTAACTTGCAAAATTTCAGTAAAATTGTTGAAATTAAATTGTTTTACAACTGTGCCATTAAAGTTAGTTTCAGTGCAGCAAGGAGACAGGGTGTCTAAATCTGGGGAGCCTTCTGCATCGTTTTGTAAGTGTTTTATTGTTTTATGTCTTCCAGCAGTTGCAAACATCTGAAGGCTATGTAATTGCACAGGGAGATGCTGAATTCTAGCAGTTTCTAGCAATGGTTTTTGAGCTTGGGAACTGAAGTCTGGTGACAAAAAGTGATGTCATGCTGTAAGTATCCCAGGAGTAATATTTTTTATTAATTTAAGAACTCTCTGAGAGAGTAACTGGCCATTTTGTATTTTGTCTTTGACCTGGAAACATCCACTCTCCTTGCTGTAAATTATTTCACTAGGGTACAGTAATTTCTTTTAGAGTCAGTAAGAAGTATAGTAAAGATTAGTTTAGATGTTTTTTGTACTTGAGACTGTCCTGCAATGTTGTTTTAAATATTTCCTGTGATTTTGAACTCTGAAGTCAGTGTGAATACCTATTTAGTATTGTCTTGTTATTTTATTATTTATTAATTAAATATATTTCAATTGTGGCTGGTCTCTCTAGAGATAGTTAAGATCTTAGGTACTTGCTTATCTATTTGGTGACACTGTGGGGCACTCCTAATAGCTTTGCACTTGGTCAAACTACCATTTGGATTAATAGTAACATTACACAGTAGGATTTGCCACCCTTTGCTAAGGGCCTTAAAATAGCTGATAAGTTGTGTCTGGAGATGGTGGAAACTACCTTATAGCCTGGACAAAAGGGGGCATAGCTAGTAAACCCATGCCAGCCTTTCACAGGAGTGTGTGTGTGTGTGTGTGTGTGTGTGTGTGTGTGTGTGTGTGTGTGTGCGCGCGCATGTGTCTCAGCTATTTGGACAGGGGCACAAAGCACTGGTTGGACAGAGAGGGTGCTAGTGGTCTTGGTTTGACCACTCAGCTGAGATCTCAACCCTATAGCTATGCTAGTGGGAAGTCTTATTAGGGATCTGGAGAAAGAGGCAGTAACCAGCCAACCACAGGCTGACTGTGATCTCTGTGTGCTCTTAAGAGAAATTGCACTTTACTGTGTGTGTACTTGTCATCCTGCCAGTGTGTATGTTCCCTACTGTTACTAGTTCATAGGTTCATACTAGGCTATCTGCCCTAGGGCATTTATAAGCCTAGCCAGAATGTGTTTGGCTTTCGCCACCCATTTTAAATTTATTTTGCTATGCCCTTTTTCGAGGTTAGTATACTGTGCCTCTATCTAACAGTGACACAGAAGTGATACCCGGGGTAAACCTACGATCTCCCATCCACTCATCAAGATTCCTCTTGAAGAGAGTCAATGAGGGACTCTGCCTAACCTGGACTGGGATTTTATTCCAGAGTGAAGGGAGCCTCTGGGTTATGAATCTGTCCCTCCAGCATGTCCTATTTATTTCAGTGCTGAGGTTCAAGTCTCTCGAGCGTAGCTCGATGGGATTTGGATTTTCTGAGGTGCAGCATGTCCATTAATTCCGGGTTGGACATGGCTTTATCGTCAGGCACAGATCTCCTCTGAACAGGCGGTATGCCACTGAGTAGAGCTGGAGTTTCTTTAACCGGGCAGCATATGGCATCTGTTTGAGCCCTTTGATCCTCTTGGTGAGGTACTTTTGGGGTCTTTCCAGTTGCTGCAGGTGTCTGGTAAGGTACATCCCAAAAGGGGCATTGTACTCAATTATGGGCCTGATGAGGGATGAGTAAAGAGGCACGATGACCTCCCTGATCTAGATGTGAATCCCTTCATGATTAGGTGGGCTATATAAAATGTTTTTCTAACCACTTTGGCCACGTGGTTGTCAAATGAGAGATTGCTATCAACTTGGGTCCCCAGGTCCCTAATTACTTCTTCTGTACTTAATGGATTTCCACCTATGTGGTAATTTGTGGGCACTTTGTTTTTGCCAAAGGGGATGACTATACACTTTTTGGCATTTAGCTTGAGGCCATGGCTCTGGCACCAGTTGTCTGTTTCTATGAGGCCCTTTTGGAGGATGCTTGTGTCGGCTGGAGAGTCGATTATGGCACCCAGTTTGCAGTCATCTGCGAACTTGGTCAGCCACAGTCCTTCCGTGTTGGCCTGTACCTCCGAGAAATATATACCGAACAAGAGAGGTCCCAGGACTGAGCCTTGTGGGACACCACTTGTAACTGGTTTGGAGTCTGACATGGCTCCAGCAATTCTAACCATGTGGGTTCTGTCCTTGAGCCAGTTTGCAATCCATCTAGTGACATAGGGGTTTATATTTAAGCTGGTGAGCTTATCTATAATGCCCGAGTGGGGTATTGTATCGAAGGCTTTGCGAGGTCCAGGTAGGCTGTGTGGACCACCTTCCCTCGTCAATGGCCTTGGTGACTGTTTCAAAGAAATCAACCAGGTTTAAGAGGCAGGATCTGCCCTTAACAAAGCCGAACTGGGTAGGATCCAGTGTTTGTAGGTCCCCAATATCTTTATTTATGAGGTCCATGATGATCCTTTCCATAGCTTTGCAGACCAAGCTAGTCAGGCTTATGGGGCGATAGTTTCCAGGATCCATTGAGGCACCACCTTTATGGAGAGGGACCACTGTTGCTGTACGCCACTCTTTGGGCACATATCCTGTAGTAAGGCTGAGACTGAACAGTAGTTTTATGTTTGGGTTTAGCTCTTCTTTGAGTTCATGTAGGACGCAGCCCGGGACACCATCTGGTCCCATTGATGCTGTGTTTTTTGCTTTGGAGAGGGCGGCTCTTACCTGAGCATGGTGAGGATTGAGGCTCCTAGATTACTGGGCCTGTGCTGGAGTGCCCCATATTAATTGGTTGGCAGCGGTAGGATGTCCACATCACATATTATTTGGTTTGCAGTGGTGCGGATATTGAGTTCCTGTAGTCTGTAAACATTTTTTACTGAAGATGTTTGTACTCTCAATAAGCCACACAGTGAACATTCAGAGTTTCACATTACAGTTTTATTTATTTATTTTTTTTGTTGTTAGCTTAGTTAGGGAGAGAAGGCAAGGATGTCAGGAGAGTAGTATGGCAAGCTGACAAGGAGCCCAGTTGGCTGAGATGTCCAAAGCTAAAGGACTGGTGCATGCAGTCTGACTAAGGCAGAAATGTTTGCAGGCTTGAGCACAGTTGCATCATGGACCAGCAATCAGGTCATCAATCAGACTGGTCTTTGGGAGGTACAACTCTCAGAAAATGGACAGTTCAACCTTTACATACAGGACTTAAAAATCTATCTGGAGTTAAAGAGACTTGAACTGGAGGCCAAACATTTGGAAATAGAATCAGCAGAGAGACTGCGGCAGGAGAAACAAATGGCATTAGAAGCAGCAGAGAGACCGAGACATCTGGAAGATG
Source organism: Protopterus annectens (assembly GCF_019279795.1). NCBI lineage: Eukaryota > Metazoa > Chordata > Ceratodontiformes > Protopteridae > Protopterus > Protopterus annectens. The sequence continues at coordinate 118,818,210 of NC_056743.1, forward strand.
AAGAGAATGAGAGGCAGAGGCAACATGAAAAGGAGATGCTGACTCTACACCAGGTTCATGGAGGTAATAGGGAAGGGAGTAACCGAACCCCAGAAGCTACAAAGGTCAGTAAATTTCTTCCACAATTTACAGAGGGGAATCATTTTGATAGTTTTATTCATATGTTTGAGAGGGTATGTAAACAGTATAATGTTAATCAAGAGCTCTGGGTATGGTTCCTGACCCTTTTACTCCATGGTAAAGCTGTAACTACTATTTCTAAATTGTTTGATACTAATTACTTAAATTATAATACTGTTAAAAATTGTCTTTTAGAGTGTTTTAAGTTAACCTGTGAAGCTTGTAGGAAACAGTTTCATGAGCACAGACGTAAGGCAGATGAAAGTGTATGTGAAAATATTGATGAACTAAACACTTGTTTTCACAGGTGGGTGAGTGGGTGTCAGGTCACTACTTTTGAAGGGCTGGCAGACCTTTTGGTGAGTGGACAAGACTTTAGCACTTTGCCTGGGTACCTGAGAATCTGGTTAGCAGATAGAGAATGTAACACAGCAGATGAGTTGGGAAGAAAGGGAGACCTATACCTATCAAACAGGGCATCACTGCACAGGAAAGAGATACCGAGTGCTGCTCATGAGTCTAAGGTAACCCATGGTGGGCAGCCTACATCACCCCAACAGAGTCCACCAGTAGCAGGGAAAGCCACTACTCCAGGTACATATCCAGGACCAAGGGTTAAATGTTTCAAATGCAACCAGTGGGGGCATGTAGCATGTAGGTGTCCACAGAGGCAAGGTGGGGAACAAAAGGTGGGAGAGCCAGTAAGTGGGAATGACAGAATGCCAGCAGTAAGTTGTCTGCAGACAACAATGGTACCAAACTACCACAAGAGGTTATATCCTATCTTCTTGGATGGGAAAGAGGCCACTGCTAAAAGAGAGACAGCCACAGACCTAATCATTGTGAAGCCTGTAGTGGTTAAGGAGAAGCACTACTTGCTTGGGCAGTCTACTCTAGTCAGAGCTTTAGGAGGAACCCCATTCCAAATACCTTTGGCTAGGGTTCATGTTGACTGGGAGGGTGGACAAGGAAGCCAGCAAGTAGGTATGTTTGAGGGTATCCCTGCAGATGTCCTGAGAGGAAATTATTTTGATAATGCAGTACCTTTGTGCATGTAGTGACATGCAGTCAGGCTTGGAGACAAACATGTGTGTCTGGCAGCCTGAGGGAGACACAGACAGACCATAGACTTGAAGCCAGCACTGATGTGGTGGTTACTTCAGAGAGGGAGCTAACCTGTAGCAGTGAGACAGAGGGGGAGCCACAGCTGCTTGTGAGTACTGATGTTCCCTTGGATAGAGTGACTGCAAGGGCATAGGTGAATAGTAGTACCCAGGCTGACCATGAGGCACTGCTGTCAAAAGATACCAGACTTCCTGTGGAAAGGGAGCTGGGAAGGGTTACAAAGAGAGAGCTGAGACAGGCTCAGCTCTCAGACTCTACATTACAAGGCTTAAGGGAGGTAGCCAGTGAGGCACCTGATTCTCAAGAGAAGAAGGAATCTCTATACAGGGACAAAGTGTTACTGTATAGATAGTGGACCCCTGAGGGAAGGCTAGAGGATGAGAGAATACAGCAGTTGGCCATTCCCAGCCTTCTGTCTGGCACTTCTAGCCATAGCCCATGACATTCGCTTTGTAGGTCATATGGGCATAAAGCGTATAAAGAGATGTATTATGCAGAACTTTTATTGGCCTGGGATTTTCAGAGGTATAACAGGGCACAGCAGGATCTGTGAGCAGTGCCAAAAGGTAGGCAAGGCAGGAGATGAGGTGAAAACTCCTTTGATGCCTTTGCCTGTAATTGAGGAGCCATTTCAGAGGGTAGCTATGGATATTGTCTGGCCTCTGAGTACTAATCCAAACAAAACGACAGTCACCAATGTAAGACAGCAACCAATTTAATATAAAAGCAATAAGTAAAGCAACAAAGCTTTCAGGTATCCAGTATTCTTCTTCAGTGCTAATAACAAATATCAGATACACAATTGTTCTTATACATATTAGTTAATTACAATTCAAATCACACAGCCAATAAAAAGAGTCATTCAATCAGTTATAACACAAAAAAACAATTAAAGAAAAAGTACAACAGCAGTTCATATAAACACTATTTAAAAAGACAGTTCATATAAATTCTGTAAAAGATATATATAAACATATGTATATATATATATATATATATATATATATATATATATATATATATATATATATATATATATGCTTTATCTAAACATTCATTTGCTTAAGTTTTAATACAGGTTTACCCAAAACCATTTGTTTAATGCCTGGCAAATGTTCAGCTTGTAAGCACAAATATCTTGACATAAGTCATACCTACAAATAGTACTAGCTATGTTCAAAGCCTAGGTTTTGTTGTCGAGATGTAACAAATTTGTATGTTCTTATTTATACTACATTTTGTTTACTTTATAGGTTATTGATTATTTTAATGTGTGCATGAAAATTTACTGTTATTCATGGAGCTTTTCTCCCCGGGCCTCTGCTGAAAAAGGACCTGTGTCCAGTCGGACTTTGCCAGTAAACAAATGTTGAATAAATAAAATAAACAAATTGTGACTAGTCTATCTAGAGATAGTTAAGCTCTTAGTCTACTTGCATATCTATTTGGTGATACAGTGGGACACTCCTAATAGCCTTGCTCTTGGACAAACTGCCATTTGGATTAACAATAACATTATACAGTAGGATTGGCCACCCTTTGCCAAGGGCCTTAAAGTAGCTGATATGTAGTGGCTGGTGGAGGTGGAAACTAACTTATAGTCTGGACAGAAGGTGCCAGCCTTTCCCGTGTGTGTGTGTGTGTGTGTGTGTGTGTGTGTGTGTGTGTGTGTGTGTGTGTGTGTGTGTGTGTGTGTGTGTGTGTGTGTATGTGTAAGCTACTTGGGCAGGGACATGAAGCACTATTTGGACAGAGAGGGTGCTGGAGGTCTTGGTTTGGCCACTCAGCTGAGAGCTCAGCCCTATAGTTGTGCCAGTGGGAAGCCTTATTAGGGATCTGGAGAAAGAGAGAGACACCAGCCCCAGACTGGCTGTGGTCTCTGTATGCTCTTAAGGGAAATTGCACTTTACTGTGTGTGTACTTGTCATCCTCCCAGTGTGTACATCCCCCACTATTGCCAATGGTGAGGACTGAGGCTCCGTGATTACTGTGCCAGTGTTGGGGCATCACATGCAGTGAGGGAGAACAGGGTTATGGCATATTTAGAAGGTGTGTCAAGGGAGAGAAACTGAAGAAAAGAAGTGATTAAAGAAGGAGAGTAAGGATGTGTAAGGTATGAATAGGTACTCATTCATATTTAGGGATATAGTTCATCAGATTTTGGTTAGAAAATCTTTCAGAATAGTTTTAAAGGACTGGAGAGAGGGTACTGACCTGATGGATACAGGTAAGAAGTTGCAGGTCTTAGCAAGGACGTATTAGTACAGACTATGACCAGCAGATTTGATAGGTCTGTGGAAAAAGATAATTTTTTGGTCATTGGATAGTAGTGACCGAATGGGAGCATAGTTATGCAGAATATTTAGTGCCTGACAAGCAGATGGATGCTGGGTAATTTTATTAGTGGTAAGAAGATGTACATGTTAGTTGATGGAGTGGTTCTAACCAATTTAGGCTTTTATGTGCTCTACAGTACTGAATTCTGAAAGGGGTAGTGGCCGTAAATTTAGCCACTTTATTATAGCATTGTTCAGGTTTTGCTTTTCGTGATGCACCATAAAGTAGTGAGGGGAGAAGGTAAGTAGTGACAAGTGTAGTTTTAGCTGCATTGGTGAGAAAGTTTTTAGATCCATAAAGCATCTATTGTTTTGGTGAGTTTTTTATGCACAGTGCTGTATATCCATGTCAAATTTAACATTATCATCCACTATAATCCCTAATAATTTTCTTTGAGAAGTGACTTCAATGGTTATATCATTAGGAGAAGGGATTTTAATTTTTTTTTGATGAGACATATATTTGGGGAAAAAATATAATAGTTTTTTGTTGTTTTTTTTTTTTTTTTGGAGGGGGGGATGCTGAGCATGAGTGGTGAGTTACCAAGCCATGTTTCAGTGGCTGCTAAAGCTTCCTAAGTAATTTTTGAGAGATGCTAGGTTGTCTGATGTGCATATGAGTGTAGAGTCATCTGCATATAGTATTATGGATGCCTGTTGAATGGATGCATGGAGGGTGTTAGTGAGAATGTTTAAAGAGGAAAGGACCAAGGATGGAGCCTTATGGTACACCGGTGATGACTGGGAGGCATGGAGAGAGAGTGGAGTGCCATTTTTCTGACTGATGCCTATTGGACAGGTAGCGTTTGAGCCCTAGGTGGGCTTTGATAGACTTAGTGATGACATTTGAGAAGTAGAAGTTTGCTGTGACAAACAGTGTTGATGGCTTTAGACAAGTCTAGAAATGGAGACTAGTTTGCTGCTATATGTAACTTTATTGACAGTAGCTATTAAGGTTAGAAGTGCAGTGTTAGTACTGTGGGAGGGATGAAAGCCATGTTGTGTTTGATATAGGAGTTCTTCCTGCAGGAGTTAGTTTAGCAATTATTTTTGAATACATTTTTCAAGTATTTTAATTAGGGGGATAAGATTTGTTTAGGACTAAAATAAGTGATTGCTGAAACCTTGTGTAGAGGGATAATGTGTAATTTTTTTTCCAGAGGGAATGTGGGATTACTGGATTGAGCCAGGATAGGGAATGCTGTTGGCTGCTATTTTAAGATTCTCACTTGGAAGGTTCTCAGCTGAAGTAGAGAGTGGTTTGAATTTGTTTAAAGAATAAAAGAATTAAGGACTTACCATCCACCTACCAAAATACAATGTACATGCCTCTTGTACTCCACTAAAACCTTCTCACTAAAACTCATTATAATTCCATTTAGTCATTCTAAGCAAACCACCCTCAGCCTCTACTCTTCTCATAACTCACTACCACTATAAATTGCTACCATCATGGCTTCTGGATGTTTCCTTACATTCATCCTACGTATTCTTCTGCCTCTTCCTAAAGGATCTAATACTCCCCTTCTTACATAACCCGCACTTCTTTCACCATCGCCAGTGTCAGTCTAACTCTCTGTGTGTAACTCCTTTTTCGAGCAGCAACTCCCCATAAACACATTCTGCTGTGCAGCCATTAAACTTCTATTAAAAATTCCAATACATGTGTGCAAATCCATTGCAAACATTTTAATCCTACTTACCAGAGAAAAGATAGAACATGACCCTAGGCCCCTCCATAACTCCCTCCACCCACTAACTGCACCAACTTTATCAGTACAGAAAGCATTACCAAAACATTTCAGCTAGTAAATTCCTTCCTTTCTTCTGGCAACCCAGACATTGCTGTTGTCAAGGAATCTTGGATTAAACCAAACAACCATGTCTTTCACCACCCCCTTGCCCACATGCAGTTATGAATTTAACATAAGGCCAGGCAAAAGAAAGGAGGAGGTGGTTTAATAATCTGTTGTTGTTGTTTGTCTTTTCGGCTTTTCCCGGTTAGGGGTCGCCACAGCGGAACTCCGGTCTGTTAATGATTGGCAGTAGATTTTTTATGGTGCCAAGTTGCCAGCCCAATGCCCAACCTTCAGCGAAGGCACACCCATTCACGCATGTCATTGGGAGGCCACTCGACCGCAGGGAGGACATGCAGACTCCACACAGAAGGCACTCCAGCTGTGAATCGAACAGGAGAACCTCTTGCTGTGAGGCAATAATGCTACCGCTGTACCACCGTGGCTTTAGTAATCTGTAAAAAGTAAATAAAATCAACTTAAACCAACCATCCTTGCCAAAGCCATCTCTACAGTAGGCACAGATCCCAAATGGGTTCTCCTAAGATCTAACATATATCAAAAAATACTTATTGCAGCAACGTATCTTTTCCCGCCTTCAAAATTTAGATCTGTAATCTTTGTCAGAGAATTTACCTACCCTCCCAAGCTAATATCACCACCACAGTGTACACCTCCACCCTTGTACCCCTAACTTTATCTCTCCTTCATGGTCAAGAAAATCAAACATAAAGAAATCAGTAACCTACATCAAAACATGCCTATGGATGCCTCTAATGATCACACCACCAGTTTCCCTGTTTTATCTACTACTGCAGAAAATTTCTATTCCAACCTCTTTGTCATACCTTTAATCTATGCCTTTCACAAAACACAATGCCAAACACTTGGAAACCACCCTAATTACCCCCCTCCTCAAAAAAATCTAAACCTGCAAATACCTTACAGTTTCATCCCATTTCCATTTTTCTCATACTTGGTAAGGTGCTAGAGAACATCATTTATATCCAACTCTCAAACCATCTTTAGCACCATCATCTCTAAAACCATATGGAGACTGGACAGATCATAGTACAGTGATAGATCTCTGGCACCTAACTGATGATATTCACCTACACAAGGACAAAGACAACTTGACAGGAGCAGTGTTCATTGACCTCACAAAAGCCTTTGAACTTATTGACCACCGTGTCCTCCTACTCGTTCTGTCTGCAGGATATAGTCATTAGTAACATATCCATCAAATGTCTTCAAGATGACTTGTCGAACAGATTCATCAAAGTCAAAACAGGCTCATCCTTCTCTCAGCCATCACTTCTTGCAAAGAGTGTACCCCAAAGGGTCTATCCTAGCCCCCCTGTTCTCTCCTTCATTTTTATTAATAAACTAACATGTGACCTCCCAGCTATAAACCTACGCCTATACATTGAAGATATGGTTTTCTTTAAATTCAGCCACAAACACTCAGCTGTAGAAGCACAATTGCAAAACACCATGACTCTCTAAATTCATGGCTCTTTCTTAACCCCTCCCCCAAAATATGCTATTTGGCACCACCAAAAAACCTAAAACAAGTCACCAGATTCACTCAATATTAGAAACTTAGTGGCACACCAGTAGAAATGATCACATCCTTCAATCTTTGGCTAGACCAGTCACTTACATCCCATACCCATACTGAGAAATCAAAGGTAATAGTCAACTCATGTCTTTTCTAGGGTGGTAAAATCTCACCCTACCTTTCTAATCCAGTCAGAGCAGCTATAGGCAAGGACATCCTTCTGACCCAACTTGAATACTAAGAACCTCTAATAAAAATTCTACCACACTGCAGACAATTGAAAACAAAATCTGTTACTTCATCAGTAACTCGCCCTCTCATGTTGCAGTCAGTTATACTCACTAATCCTCTTTGTTCTCTAAGCTTGCTTGATGGTACAGGCATACTTCTGAAAATAATATCTTCAGCCACCTTTTCTGACATCTGCCATTTACCTCCTGCCACCCTAGTTGTCTCCCCATGACAGATACATGCTTAGTTGGACTACAGCTTGCTTCCACCTTTCCCCCTTGATCATGACTTTGTTCAGCTCTTAGGTTCATAGGTTGGTACTGGGCTATCTGTCCGAAGGCATATATTAGCCCAGCCATGTTGTGTGGTATTCACCTCCCATTTAGTAGTTCCCTAGACCCTTGTACTAGCAGCTAGTACCCTTGGCCCCTATCTAGTAGTGCTGTTGGTGTGATCCCCGGTGTGAACTTTCTGTTACCCATCCACTCATCAAGGTTCCTCTTGAAGAGTGATAGTGAGGGGCTCTGTCTTATGTAGATCGGGACCCTGTTCCATAGTAAGGGAAGTCTCTGCGAAAGGAATCTATCCCTCCAGCATGTTCTATTCATTGTTGTGTTGAGGTTTATATCCCTAGAGCATGTAGCTCGAGTAGATTTGGTTTTGCTAAGATGGAGCATGTTCAGCAATTCTGGGTTGGACATGGCTCTGTAGGTTAGACAGAGATCGCCTCTGAGAAGGCGGTATGCAACAGAGAACAGTTTTAGCTTTTTCAATCGTGCTGCATAGGGCAACTGTTTGAGGCCAGTAATCCTCTTGGTTAGGTACCTCTGTGGTCTTTCCGGCTGTTGGAGATGTCTAGCCAGGTACATTCCAATTGGTGCATTGTACTCAATAATGGGTCTGATGAGGGAAGAGTAGAGGGGCACCATTACAGCCTTAGATCTTGATGCGAACCCTTTCGTGATCAGATGGGTCATATAGAAGGATTTTCTAACCACTTTGGCAACATGGTTATCAAAGGAAAGCTGACTATCTACTTGGGTCCCTAGATCCCTTATTTCTTCTTCAGATTTCAGGGGATTACCTCCTATGTTGTAGTTTGCGGGTACACTGTTTTTTCCAAAGGGGATTACTACGCATTTTTTTGCATTTAGCTTGAGACCATGGTTTTGACACCATGCATCAGTCTCATTTAGGCCCTTCTGGAGGATCTCCATGTCAGCCGGAGACTCTGTTATAGCACCCAGTTTGCAGTCGTCCGCAAACTTAGTCAGCCACAGCCCTTCTGTGCTTGCCTGTACTTCTGAGAAATATATGCCAAACAGGAGGGGCACCAGGACAGAGCCCTGAGGCACACCGCTCATTACTGGTCTGGATTCGGACATAGATCCCACTACTCTTAGTTATGGGATCTGTCTGAGAGCCAGTTTGTGATCCATCTTGTAACGTAAGGGTTTATGCCCAGGCTGGTGAGCTTATCAATAATACCTGAATGGGGAATGGTGTCAAATGCTTTAGCAAGGTCAAGGTAAGCCATGTGTACCTCCTTTCCCTTATCTATAGCCTGAGTAACTGTCTCAAAGAAATCCACCAGGTTCAGGAGGCATGATCTGCCCTTGACGAAGCCGAACTGTGTGGGGTCCAGCGACTGGAGGTTCCCAATCTCTCCATTTATGAGTTCCATAATGATTCGCTCCATAGCCTTACAGATCAGACTGGTCAGGCTTATTGGTCGGTAGTTCACAGGGTTAGTTGTGGCCCCACCCTTGTGTAGCGGGACCACCGTTGCCATGCGCCATTCTATGGGCACATATCCTGTGGAGAGGCTGAGACTGAACAGGGTATTAAGATGCGAGGTTAATTCCTTTTGGAGCTCACGTATGACACAGCCTGGGACACCATCTGGTCCCATGGAGGCAGTGTTTTAGCTTTAGATAGAGCCTTGTTAACCAACGTATCAGTAATAATTGGACTTACACAATCCCCTGGAATGGTAATAGGCCCTGTAGGTGGTGAGGGGGGGTGGATTTGCACTGAACCTGTCAGCCAAGATGTTGGCAATGTCAGAAGGGTCAGTGTATTTTGTTCCATATTGTACTAGCTCTGAACAGACCTGAGCGTTGCCATTTAGGTTTTTGACGTAGCCATAGAAGGCCTTATGGTTATCCTTGGCAACTTTCTTTTCAAAATTAGCTTTAGTTGACTTGATGAGGGCCCTCAGTTTCTTACTAATGCTGATCAGGGATGATTTTTCTACTTGAGATTTGGCCTTTTTTTGTATAAGTCTCCTCCTTTTATTGTAAAGTTTGCTTATGGCCGAGGTCCACCAGACTGGTTTCTTCTTGCTTGAGGAAGGAGTCTTGGTTTTATTTGGGATAGCATGGTCCATGCAGTCCTGAAGATGCATATAGAGTGCCTTGGTGTAGGATTCCGCATCCTGGATATCATTATCCTTCTGCAAGGGAATAGTGAAGCTTTCCACTTCGGATGCAAGTAGTTTGAAGTTTGCTTTGGAAAGGTTTTTGACTATGGTTTCTTTGACTGGGGGAGGTGGAGGGGTGAGGATGTCCAGGGTTATCATTTAAAACATTTCTCTCATCCTGAGCCCTGACAGCAACCTCATTGAAATCTGTCATTAACTTTATTGCTTGCCTGGACTTCTGATCTCCATGGTCTAGTCTGTAATCACCAGAACCTGACTTTCTTCGACACTGTGTTTCATTTATGTTTCCTGCTCCATTCCACTGTCCTTCCTATCTTTCACAATTCCCCTTCTACTTCCAACATTCTCACCCAGCCTTCCTCAGTGCTGTGCAGGTCATCTCTGTCCCTATGGCATAAATATGTTCTTCCTCATCATACAGGACCTCTCCACTGGTCTGTCTTAATTGCCATCTGCTCTACCATCTGCCTGAATGCTCCTCCTTGGCTACTTCCCTCCTACTCATTTTGGGATGTCAGTTCATGTTTGATCCTTATCATTTGTCATCCCTCTTTGTGTCTGTCTTTTCACGTCTGATTCCTTCTCTCTGTCACTCCTTTCATGGCTGTAGCAGTCATTCTGACTTCCCCTTACTTTGTGCCCCCACCTTTCATGGCTGTAGCACTCACCATGACCTCCCCTTACTCTGTGCCCCCTACCTTTCATGGCTGTACCACTCATTTTGACTTCCCCTTACTCTGTGCTCCCCACCTTTCATGGCGATACCACTCATTTTGACTTCCTGTTACTCTCTGCCACCCACCTAGCCTGTACTCCTCTGCCAAACCCTGTCTTTATCACCTGTCCTGTCAGCAGGCCTCCTGTATTTGTATTATTTTCTGCCTGACTAATCAGTGCACAGACATCTCCAGCTTCCATATTCTACTATGAAACTACTGTGTCTGCAGCCCCCATACAACCCCAAAACTCCCTGAGCCAAAAGCACATCTCACCCCTATATTCTTTCCAGCCTATGCTGCATCATTCAAGTTCCATTCTTCAATCCCTTACATTTTTCTTTATTTTTTTTTTTATTTTTCTTCTGGATAATTTTATAGATATCTCTCTATTTAAACTTCATTTTGCCACAGTTCAGTGAACCACAACATGATGAAACTAGATCATCATCAACTGATCTAGAAAACTCAGGACTGAATTAACGTGGGTCCTGCAAGGGGGCAAGTAGAATTCTCTCATGTTACTGCATTAGTGAAATGTAGAGACACACACACACCACACATATATGTCTATGGGTGTGTCTGTGTGTGCATGTGTATAAATATATAAAAAAATGAAGGAAAGAAATCCACAGGGGCAGAAATATTGCTGTCTTAGAAACTGCATGAGACTACAAGGTTTACAAGCTGAAAACAAATTATGGTTACAAAAGCTTTACGAAAGTTTCTAGCATAAAGCTGAAATAAGTAGTCAAGTAGCCAAACCAGGATACTATGACGTTCATTAGGAATATGGAAAACTAAGAAATTGTACATATATATGTATATGATATGATACTTATATAATCCATGTAAGAAATGTATACAATTGGTATAAGATAAATGCACTGAAAGTTGACCAGTAAGATGAAATGTCACAATTGGTACTACAGTAAGAAGAGAGAGATGTCAGGATCTGACACAGACAAAAACTGCAGGGAAAGACGGTTCTTAAGTTGTATCTAGCAGTAAAAATTGCCCCAGAAGGAGCATGATGTGTCCACAGTGAATAGTCTTATCAAGTATTCCAGATTTTATAGAGCATTAAAAAACCCAGTCAGTTTAGAGTTGATTGTGATTCTAAAAGCTGAAAATCTGCCTATACCGAACAGTTTATTGATGAAAAAAATATCTTATTTGATGTAAAATGCCCATTACATGTGCTTAACGTAGATGTGAAATTAATTTAAAATGATCTTTGACAAGCACCCGAATGCTAGTGGATTAGATGCATTTACTCAGGCTATATGCAGAGGAAATAATCCTTGAAGGTGCTAGTAAGTTCTTTACAAGATTAGGCTGGATTCAAAGTTTTTACCCTCCCAGTGGATTAAAAGTAATTGAGTAGTTTGCTTGGGTATTCAATTATCTGATAAAAAAAATGGAAGTAGGTTTGGGCAGCCTAAATAAGCAACCATGTCTCAGCACAGTCTAATGTTCATATGAAAATGCCTGCACCAACTGTTAGTTATAGTAACGAGATAGTAGCATTCATTTTGTAGGTAATAGAGGTGGGATCCTTAGAAAAGGAAAGGAGGTAGTTACATAGAAATAAATGGGATTTGTCGAAACAATACATACCGAGCAATTTATGAAAGAAAAAGTGCAAAGTATAATGCATTAATATGACAAATGTCAATATTGTTTGTTTTCTTTTCTATTAATGTATGTGTGCCTATGTCTTAAATGATCATTTAATAAAGGTATTTAAAAAATGTAATCTATTTGGAAAATTTAAACACTCTTGCTTGTAAGAAGTATAAAGTTAGACATCTTTTTTTAGTTTTGTACAAGTTAATTTTATTTAGTTTTGTAATAGATGATTGATTTTGTAAAATCATGATGCCAATTTTAAAGCGTGCTTTTTCCTTTTTGTTAACAGTATTGTATCTGGCCTAAATTTTTTTTAGGTATCGTGCCTTTAATACTTCACTCATTTTCAAAGCTTGACAACAAAACTAAGAAACTTAAAATAGTAAAGCCAAACCTCTCATAACTACTTAAGTGCATGCCCTGGAGTTATTTTCACTGAGAAAATATTCTTTGCTCATACAGAAATTATCTGATGTCACTTATCTGCATGACTTAAGTCTTTGGAAAGAATAGTGCAATGAATACAATGCAAGTTTTAAAACCAAAAGGTAGTATTTGTTATTGCACAGATAACATACTTCAGAATGACACTGTTTAATGCTTTACAGTAAATGCATTTATTTGTAGTAATATTAAGAAATGTGTATTTTCTTTGTAGCATGTTTAATTCATATCGCAGCATTGCCAGTATCTGAAATTTAATTATGCTGTAATTAGATTTCACTGGAATCAAGATTCTCTTGTTATGATTACCCTGCATTTTAAACCAGTAGCTTAAGTGTTCTTTAATGCAAGAATATATTCATAGTACTAACAGACATCAGCTGATGACAATTATAGAGGATTAAATTATATACACATGTACAGACCTCTCCAATATGTCTAAATAGTTTTGTTCTGTCTCTGCATAATCAGCTTTATTTCCCCACCTTTTTTATTAGTCATTATAAGTTTTGTATATATTGCTGTTTTTTCCATTAAGTGTTCTCTGTTTTCCTCATACTGAAGACATGGAATGTTGATTATGGAACATTTGCCATGGAACACAACTTCAACATTCTTGCTAATTTCGGCAGGAAAGAATGATCAACTCCCAGCATTTTATATGCAGAGAGCAGCAAAGGCCTTTGTGAAAGCCTAATGCTCCATTAATCGAATTCTCAGGGAAGGCACAAGATGGGTTCTAAAGTGACAGGGACGATACTCTATAGCCAACAAAGAAACATTTGTATTCAAATGTATGAATATTTCCTAATTATTGTAATTTATCGTGTGTATAAAATAGTGTAATAATCAAGGGAGTGGGAATTATTTGATTTTTATTTTTGTATTATCTGGTTTTGGTGTTAATCTGAGGGAGCAGCCAAATATTTTCCATCAGAGTAAAGGCAATAACTGTGTTCATGACAGACAGTGAAACTGTCAAAATATAATTTTGTATGCAAGATTGATTAACTCATTCTGGGATATTGCTTAGGACAAGGATGATATATATACATATACACACATAAACACACAGATATACACAGACATGCAGCACACACACACACACACACACACACACACACACACACACACACACACACATATATATATGGTTCTACTACAGGTGCTCGATTCTCAGGTGCTCAGATTATTAACTGAAGGCCAGGCTCTTGAATGTCTTGTAGGTAATAAAGGCTGCTGCTTGTACTTGAACTTGAATATGAGCTCAGGCAAGCAGCATCTGCATCTTACCTGAGTAGAGTATTCAAGTTGTGGTGAGGTAAATGCAACAGCTGTAGGGAGGGTGTGGGAAGAGTATTTCAAAGTGAGCAATGGCAGAAGTAAGTTTACTGTTCAGAAGCAACAGGGGAATTTAGGCTTAGGGAGGGAAAGCTGAGTTTTAGTGCTTGGCAATGAGGGATTTGATTTGAAATTGGATGGGATTTTGAGTTAGGGTTCTGGTAAGGCTACACAGGATTTATAGGTTTCGATGTTGGATTATGTAAGAGTAACATAGCAGGAGGTAGAAAACTTGCCTATTCGAGCAAGTGGCAGTGAGTAAGTGTGCCATAATCTAATAGCATGGAAGCATTTGTAGTAAACTCACTCACTCTCACTTTCTCTCTCTCTCTTTGTATATATATATATATATATATATATATATATATATATATGTACACACACACACACACACACACACACAAACACGTACACACACTTATATGGGTGTATTACCCAAGATCATTTTGACGCTAAATCAACATCTGTTTAGTCATCAGTTGTTTGACAGAAACAGATGGTTGACATTTGCATGAGATCAGCAATCCTTGGGTAGCAGAATATTCCCTTTCTCCAGGGATTATGCATTCTCGTAAATGGGGGAGTTGTGGGGAGTGCAGGGGGCTTCTCCCCCTGCAAAAATACATATTGATGGTTTAGTCTTCTCCAGAGTAATCATGGAGGATGTGCACTACAGCAGACTTCCTCTTATCCGGTCTGCCTTTAACTGGACAACAAATTTCTGCCATAGCCCTTGCAAAAGCAACAGAGAAGAACACCACATCCTCCTCCTCGGGGTTAAATAATGACAGACATTTGAGTTGTAGACTTCATATTCATTAGAAAAATGTGAAAGTACAAGCCCAATCACACAAAAGTGCACTTAAACGAAAGTGTATTTTTGTGCCTACCAGTTCATATTACAAAAAAAAAAAAAAAAAAAAACACTACAAAGTCATTTTTGCAGGTGGGCTAGCCCCCTTCTCCCACCCATATGAGGGGCCACGCCTCCACACCCCCGCTATTTTATATATACTAACTCTAAGATCGTGCTACAGTGGGGAAGCAGGTATATTCCTTTATCCCCACTGTAGCATGATGTGGTGCTGCAGTGGGGTTTTTTTTTGTAACATTACCGGTTCATTGAAACAGTAGTCATGAAAGTGCACTTTCGTTTATGTGCACTTTTGCGTAAATGGGTTTGTACTTTTTCTTTTCTAAAAAAATGAGCTTTCAATAAAAAAAAGTAGACTTATATATATATATATATATATATATATATATATATATATATATATATACACATATATAGAGGTCTACTTTGCAAGCTTGAAGTTTCAAAACTTCAAATGGTCAACACCATAAGATTGAAGTTTTGAAACTTTCAACGGTTTAAATGGAGATCACTGTACAGCAAGGAACATATTTACCATTCTGTTCACTGTAGGGAGATCTCCGAATTGGTATATTTAATTAGCAGGGGGTATAGGGTTACAAAAAATGACAATATTCCAGTACAAGGACACAGAGAAACACATACAAGACAAAGGATAGCACTTTTCACCAAGTATGGGCAGGGGGGCAAGCCACCCTGCACCCCCCACACCCCCTGCAAATTAAATATATAAACTCCAAGATTGCACTCCACAGAAAAAAATGGTAAACATACCATCACATGTGTTCATGACTGCCTGTTGTAACCTTAGTAACATTCCCTTTTAACTTGCTATACTACAACATAACTCATGACAGTGTAGTGAAGTGCAATCTTGGAGTTGATATATTTAAGTAGCAGGGGATGTGGGGGTGCAGCCCCCCCACATGGAGGGTGCAGGGGGGCTTGCCCCCTATTTTTATTTGTTGGAATGTAATCTGGTTTATGTTCTCTATACTCAATGTATGTATCCTGTGTGTTTTCAGTTTTTTGGGATTCAGGATTTTGAGTTTTCAGAATTTTGAATTTTCAGGATTTTTGGACTTCCAGATTATGAAGTTTTCTGAAATTCAGGATTGTGATATTTCAGGATTTTGAAGTAAAACCATATATATGTGTGTGTGTATATATATATATATACATATATATATTTATATATATATATATATATATATATATATATATATATGTATATGTATATACACACACACATATATATATATATATATATATATATATATATATATATATATATATATATATAAATTACTGTAATTAACTATTTATTGAGGTTATAAAATCATAAAAATATCAATTACACTAATACCATGAGACTCTGTGTAAGCTGTATAAGCACATCTTTGCATTTATGTGACATCGTGCAGATGAGAATAAAATTAAAAACATGGAATTCAATGTCATAGTTTACTTTTTAAAGCTGTAAATATGTTTTGTAAGTAGCTCATTCCCTAATGTGATACGTTCTTCTTCTTTATAGCATTTGACACATTAGACCATATCTGCAGTTCTAACTGGACTAAAAAAATGTGTTGTTATATGTGGGCAGGCAGCTAACGTGAGAGTCAGTATTAAAACAGCCAAAGCTGATGCATATGAATACTGCGAATTAGGTCATCCCAAACAAGGCTGGCACTGTATGAAGTCTGTCACTATCAATATATTTCCCTAAAAATCAGTATTGGGGTGAATGTGGCACATCCTTCAGCACACAGTGTCACATATTTCATACACAAATTGCCCATCTCACCTTCCATCCCTCTGCACAAACTACTGGACTTCACTCCTTTTTACTTTAAAGGAACTAATAAGAATAAAGTGCTGGACTTCTTTGAAAAGATACACTACATTTACAACTCCGTCTCCACATATTGTACTCTGAAAGCCTTAGAAAGTGCCCCCAGCTTCTCCCTTTCATTTTCAGTTTCCTACCACTTAATCTGTTCCTCTTGGCTTTAAACATGCATTCATTATGCCACTTCTTAACACTCATGGCACAGACGATCCCTCAGAATTTAGTTCTGTTGCTAACATCTTCTGTTTAGCAAAAAGTCTAGATAAGATTAGTTATGAAGAGACACTTGAATACATATCAAAATATGATTTTACTGTTAGATGAATTAGCTTCTGTCTACCTCTTTACGCACTCATAGGTCAAAGTAATAACATGGATCAGAGGATAATAGCAAGAGATACATTTCTTGATCTAGCAAGAGGATTTAAAATTGTCAGCCGCGGTGGTGCAGCGGTTAGCATTGCCGCCACACAGCAAGAGGTTCTCCCATTTGATTCTTCACTGGACGGCCTTCTGTGTGGAGTTTGCATGTCCTCCCCGTGGTCGAGTGATGTATAAAGACATGCAGGTAGGTGCATGCGTGAATGGGTGTGCCTTCCTTGAAGGTTGGGCATCGGGCTGGCAACTCGGCACCGTAAAAAATCCACTGCCAATCATTAGCGGACCAGAGTTCCGCTCTGGCGACCCTAACCAGGAAAAGCCAAAAGACATTACTAGTCATTTACTGTGACTAAATGGACTTAGACTGCGATTTCTCACCTGAGGTAATATGGTAGTTTTAAGATGATTTGGCAAACCGGATATTTACTATATATGGTGCTAACAAAACTTCAGTAAATGGTGAAATCAGTTGTAGTTTCCCTCAAGTATCTATTTTAGATATGCTACTTTTCTAATAGTCTGTTAATGACTTGCCATGGAATCTATCAACCTTGGACTACATTCTGTATGCAGGTGACATGGTCTTTACCTGGCATGGTAATTCTGCAAATGAAATCTCCAAACTCCTATAGATTTTGAATAGACTGGAACTGGCTTGGTAAAACTGACCAAGAAAACTACAGTTATGCTGTTTCGGGTAGCTCAAAAGGTTTAAAGAAGACCCTCTTTCATATCATATTATATTTGACCCAATTCATACTACTTTACTTAGGACAACTACATAAAGATAACTAGGAATACTGCTATATCCATCTCTCTGGTTGTTGTCCTACTTACCACAGACTATGCTTTAAACTATTCCCTTTTACTATCAACCAAAAATAAAATAACCTGGCTGATGATAAGGTGTTCCTTATTATTAACCTAATTATATGGTGTTTCTTATTCTTAACCTGATTAAGAATAAGCAATGCTATTGCACTAAAATAAACAGAATGATCCACTGTAGCAGCTAGAAGTGACCTACTGCCTAACGTTCGTACTTAAAACTCCTTAACACAAGATACTATCCACCCTTAAAGAATACCATATATAACAGGGAATATAACTACAGCCTCAAAAGTAATAATGTTTCTCTATTAGTTAGGCCCCCATTCAAACTAAGTTCAATGGAAAAACACTCTGCCAAAATATTCCCTACAAGTTGGAGCAAACTACCCAATGACATAGGAGCACCGGATGATATAACTAAAACTTACTTTCTAAAAAAACACAGTACTGCTGTAAAGGCTTCAGAAATGTGGATTAGAAATTACTAACATTGTCATTTTGTAATATTAGTCAGCACTCAACCTTGATAACTTTTTTGTTTTGTTAGTATTACTTGTGTTGCTGTATTTCAACAACAGAGGTGCATGATTTATGCCCACATTCTGTACTTCCCAGTGTTATAATCCAGCCTCAATATTTTGTTGTCGCCTCTATCCCGTCGTTGTCATGTCATTCCTGCATAAGTTATATCTGTTTCTCCTATACTTTTGGCTTGAATGCTCTGCCATGTTTAAAGCTAAAACATATACGTGAATACTTTATAAAAGTGTCCGTGAATACTTGGTTTGTTTATTTTTGTCTTTGTCAAGCAGGAAAAGTCTGACTGGGTAAAACCCATTTTCAATGGAAGCCAGGGTAGAAAAGCTCTACATTAAAGTTGCGCATGAGGTACATTTATAATTACAAGGTAAAAACATCTACATGTGAGCTCATTTACATGTTTTTTTTTTAAATATTTTTAAATATGTCTTATACCAACTTAGCATTTTAGCACACAAAAAAACAAGCAAAATTAACATAAATTGGCTAATTACTGAACAGAGAAGTAACATACAAATAATGAATGTATTAAAAGATGGTGGCTACAGGGGAAAGGATCATGCTGGGGTGCTTTTGAGTTTAGTAATAATTTACAGACAGATAAGCAGAATGTAGCATAAAATTATATATATATATATATATATATATATATATATATATATATGCATACATATATCGAACACAAGTCGACTGAGCCATAGTCAGGGATTTTTTCTTGTACTCCAATGGAGTGGTTCAAATTGGTTTATTTTAATTTAAGATTGATTTTTTACTTCTGAGGTTTGTCAGGTCAGTTTATATTGCTTGCATGACTTGTCTCACTCAGGACTGTCTTGCAGAAAACTGAATGCAACTCCATGCCTTGTAATAGGCTGTTTTATATTGTTATCATTTACTGCATGGAAAAATGTTATTTGACTTTGTATATAGTTTCAGATCTACCCTTATGAGTGCATATTAAATCAGAGGGTACAGAAGTGATGATAGGAGTTTTGACAAAAACACCACAAGCACTCACTGGCCTGAAGTGTATTGCAGCATTTTAGTCTTCAGGTGAGTCTGTTGCAAAATATTTCAAGAGCTGCTTTGGGAACAAGTCTAGCACAAGGCATTAAACTCTCATAAATGTATCAGTCCTTAGGATTCAGACAATTTCTGCATGGCTGCTAGAGACTTTAAAGACATTGCCAAGATCAAATACATCTGGGATCTGAATAAGTGGCTTTATGTGAAGGAAACTTTTTAACAACGCTGTTTGCCTGAAGGCAAAGAAAAGCTGCTGACAGAATAAATCAAATGTATTTGCACTCTGTTAAAACACTGTATTATGTTTTTAAGAAACAAAGGACTAATTTTAGAATAAAACAATACAATGTTATCTATTGTCATCCT
Organism: Protopterus annectens; assembly: GCF_019279795.1. Taxonomy (NCBI): domain Eukaryota; kingdom Metazoa; phylum Chordata; order Ceratodontiformes; family Protopteridae; genus Protopterus; species Protopterus annectens. The sequence continues at coordinate 118,837,825 of NC_056743.1, forward strand.
CAGCTGTATGAAATACAAATCAACACAACCATATTGGTATTCCTTATGTAAAATTATTTTCTAAATTTGTATCATATTACTGACTACCCTTATAAATCACAACTGACAGCAGAAATGTGAAGTGTGACATGTCAAGTACCTGTATGAATTTATGTAACTACACGTAGATAAAGATTAAAATGCAGTTATGTCATAAATATAAGAGCAACAGGTCTTGGCATATATTTGTTTTAAGAATAATAAATAATTTATTACCATGTCTAGTTAAGTGCTTTACATTTAGTAACTTCAAAGAGTTTTATGTTATAGTCCCACTTATGTCGCTAGGAATGATAATCTCTTTATAGCTACCATTTTACTCCCTTATCACCTAGTTAATCTGAATTCATTTTTCAGGCTTAACTAAGTTAGGTTATCATCTTGTGATTGCCCCACATTCTGAAGAAATGGCCGGTTCGGCAATTATGGATTATCTGTATGGTCAGCAAAAGCAGACTGAGGGGGGACAACACCCAGCTCCCGTTTGAAGGAATTGTTGTTGTGTCTTTCGGCTTATCCCGGTTAGGGGTCGCCACAGTGGAACTCCGGTCCGCTAATGTTTGGTAGTGGATTTTTACATGCTGAGTTAGCAGCCCTGATGCACAACCTTCAACGAAGGCACGCCCATTCACGCATGCCCCCCCACAGAAGACACTGTAGCTGAGAATCGAACGCGACAACGTCTTGCTGTGAGGCGACAACGCTACCGCAGCACCACTACTGCATACTCCAGCAAAATGGTGACTAAAGGCTTCATTGAAATTCTGTAAATTACTTCCTAGTCAAATTCACTTGTCATTTGTAAGATTTCTGATAGCCTTCATAAATCGATTGCATCTGTAAGGTCACTTTAATTCTCTGGGGAACTGTAGCTGCTAATATCTGGAAAATGCGTATCTGTTTGGAATTGTAGTTGGAGTAATGAGACCGAATGTTTTCCCTTTTCTTTGTGTGTCTCTAACATGTAAATGTGCCATGGTAATTATTTAATTTTTAGACACTTGAATGCTGGGAATCCTGTTCTGTATGTCAGAGCACCTGTAATTAAATTGAACAGCTTATATTTTGTTTGCATTACTTTTATAAAACCAGACTGTGTGGCTTAACTTCTTGACAAAGATGGCCATGTCTCTTCTGTGAATTGTGAGGGACAGTATAATGTCATCCGTGAAGAAATTTAAATTCTGCGTTCCCTCTGTCCATCTGTGATTCTCATGCTTTGATGTTGGTTATGCGTAATATCAGATCAGTATGAATGACGGTGATCAGTTATGTCATAGGCTACTGCAGTGGTGAATATTCTGTTGCCTCACAGCAAGAGGTTCTCTCGTTCGATTCTCGACTGGAGTGCGGGGAGTACCTTCTGTGTGGAGTCTGCATGTTCTCCCCGCGGTTTGGTAGGCGTTTGAAAGACATGCGTAAATGGGCGTGCCTTCGCTGAAGGTTGAATGTCGAGCTGGCACCTTGGCGTTCGTGAAAATCTACTGCCAATCATTAGCGGACCGGAGTTCCGCTGTGGTGACCCCTAACCGGGAAAAGCAGAAAGACAACAACAACAACTAGGACCTTCCAGTAGCTCTGATTTATCTGAATTTACCAGTTACCGATACATATGACAACATGGGGTAATTAATAAAGCAAAATATATGAGCGTATGTAAAGATGAAGATGAAGGACCGGAGAGACCGGACTTCACACTTTTGAGGGGTTACTTTTCTGAAATTAGGCCCACAGAGAAAAGTGTTTCTCAAAGGTCTGTCTCAAGTCAAAACAGTTTACTGTGGATATGTTCCTGGTGTTGGTGAGTGTTATATATGCATTTGTTGCTGATTTAAACATCGGATTTGGTGATTCAGTAGGAAGATGTTAAGTTTAAGAAAGAAATTTAAAGACATGGGCAAGGATAAGCTTGTAGCATTATAATATCAGAAGGACAATGTGGACCTATTAATCTAAGGACTGAGTATGCATTAAGTGGTCCAATTTTAAAGGTGAGTGGAGAGGAAAGGAATCAGTGGGTTTGGTTCTTGTCAAGCTTTATAGTTTTCAGTTTTGCAGAGCTGTATCTAAGAAAATCGGATTACGACGTCTAAAAGAAGAAGAAAAGATAAAAAGGATGTGATGTGGATACCGAGGATTAAAAGGAAAAATAAGAGAGGATTAGTTGTCAGAAAAGAAGAGTGGAAGAGTCAGAGAGGGCATACTAAGAAAAACAGTGGCGAGTTGCTCATGGAGATGTTATGAAGATTTGCTTTTTGTAAGGGATAGGTGGCCCTGGGCTTAGTTACTTAGCTCAGTTGCCAGAGTAGGGTCTTTCAGTCAACTTTATAAGATGGGAGAAATGTATTGATTGATCAAAGGAAAACAAAGGCAGATGCAGGTGACTAGATGAGCGTAGTGCCTCGATGGAGTTTAAATCAGCTTTGCAGTATAATGCAGTTTAATAGTTTTCTAACAGAAGAGGATTGTGGGTATTAGCTACTAGAGCCTTCTTAAGGTGGCAGTGGCGTCAGACATGAGGAAAAATCCCCCTTCACCCCAACTAACTTATTTAATGCATGCTAACTCTAACCTTATCCTGACACTTATCAGGCAGAAATACTTTCCATAACACTATCAATATTCTGAAAAATGTAGGCTGCCTCAAGTGGTAGGGTAATGGATTTGGCATTTGGACAAGGAAAGGTTTTGTTTCTTTGTTTGGTCACTTTTCTTTTCCTTTTTTTCTTTTACTTTTTGTGTTTGATGCATTTTAATTTTGATGTCAAGTCATGGAAGCATATATCAATGGACAGACATTTACTGGCTAAATCTTTTTTTTTTCAAAACAAGTTTATTGTTTTAACATATAAGAGAAATATCATAACAATTTTATACAAATAATTAAAAATAGGTATTATTATAAAATTCAACAAAACAACTAAAGTATTTACAAAGACATCCACTACAATCAGATCAATTAATTAAACTAAAATACTGTGCTATTGAAATTAGAATTTTTTTAACAAATTTTGTAAATTATCCCATACAATAAAATGTGATGTTTTTCTAGTTGTTCTCATTCTAATTGTGCTTATTTCCATATGACACATTATATTCATAACATTTTTAAATTCATTGAACGAAGGAGGTGTATCTGAAATCCAATTTCTAGTTATTATTTTCCTAGCCACTGCTAGGATAGACCATAACAAGGGAAGCTTAATCTTTTAACACAGTGAGGTACAGGTGTGTTGAATAATATAAGAGACTTAGAAATAATGAAATTATATGTAAAAAGAGCCTGCAAAAATTCATTAATTGACTTCCAGTATTATTTCAACTTCATACAGTCATAAAACATATGAGCCCAGTCAGCATTAATTTCTACATTACATCTCTTACATAGATTATCTTTATTATTAATTTTATTCATCATCAAAGGTGTATAAAAAGATCTATGTAAAAATTTCCATGTATAAAGTCTCCAGACAATGGAAGATGTAGTTCTATAAGCAGATTCCAATATATATTGTTTATCTTGTTGAGTTGGTGGGTCCCCATTAATAGAGGTGAAATAATTCCAGTATGAATCTACATTGTAAAAAGTTTCTTGTCTGATAATTTTATGTATATATGAAAGTTTACCTTTATCAGAAACTTTATGCTGTAAATTTATTATCAAGTAATCAATCAGTTTTGGAATAGATTCTTTAACTGTTATAGACATTAGATCTATTCTATCAATGAGATGTTGTCTAAAGATCTGAACCTCTAACCAGCAAGTTTCTCTTAGATCAAATTCTTGTTTTAAGAAATCTAGATTTTTAACTTTATTATCAGATATCAGCTGATACCAGTACTTTAGATTATTATCTATAGCTAAATGAGCTCCTTCAGAAGTAGATGACATAAGCATACCCTGAGTATAAATTATAGGGAATACAATAAAATTCCATTCCCTATACTTAGGGTGCATGAATATAAAGTTACGATAACTAATAATAATATTTAATGGGTAACAGACCATATGTTTAGGTGTAATAGGTGAAGTACAAAATTCCTTTAGCAACCACAACATGGAGTTATTTATAATCATATTTTTATGTGTTAAGGAGATTTTCATGAAGTGCATACTAATTAGCTCCCAATAATCTTTCCATTTTGCGACATATGACCGATCTATTAATAAAGTAATAACTTTTATAATAGAAGAGATAATATATAAATTAAAGTCTGGAAAAGAAATACCCCTTGAGACCAGCTATTAGTATGTTTCTTTAATGCAATCCTAGGTCTATTAGGTGCCCATAAGAAATTTAACATTAGTGTATTCAGTTTCTTGATAGTTATTTTTGTAGGTGAAAGTATTATTGATTGTATTAAGTATAAAATCTTGGGGAATATTATCATTTTAATAATTGTAAGTCTCTCCTCCATAGTAAAAACATATTATTCCAGGTATTAAAAGATTTTGTATATTAAGAAAACAGGTATTATAGTTATTATATATAATAGATTTAATATCTTTAGATAGTATTATACCTAAATAAGTTATCTGACCTGAGTTGGGTACATATTTAGTAAAATCACTAATGAGAGTATTTTTTCGTGTATATATAGGTAGTATTTTAGTTTTTCTTCATTGAATATTAAACCAGAAATACTTTTAAAATTCATCATTTTATCAAATAAAGACTGCATAGAAGAATTAGATCCTGCTGATGTAATTAGAACATCATCTGCAAAAGTTGAATTTTTGATGTTGTATTTTCTTCTATTTCAAAACCCTCTATGTCAGTACTGTTTCTAATCAAATTAGCCCAAGGCTCCATTACTAAAGTGAATAATAGTGGAGAAAGTGGACATCCTTGCTTTGTACCTTTAAGAATGGGTATTTTTGTGAAACATATGTTCCTACCTTAATATAAGCCAGCGTTCCTTTGTATAAATGCTCAATTAAATTTACAAATGCATCAGAGAAATTTGTGCATTTCAGTAAGGTAAACAGATAGTCCCAACTTACTGAATCAAATGCTGAACCTATATCAAGACTAATAAGTGTTAAATCTTTCTTTTTCCTATTTGCAAAATCAATTAATGTTAAAGTTCTTCTTATATTATCAAAAGTATTTCTATTTACAATGAAGCCCGTCTGATCTATGTCTATAATGCCGGGGATAATTGTCTTCAATCTATCAGCAAAAATACTCATAAACATTTTATAATCAACATTAAGTAATGAGATGGGTCGATATGAAGAACATCTAGTTGGATCTTTATTAGGTTTTAAAATTGGTGAAATAAATGTATATTGCCAAGATGGGGGTAGTTATTAACTCAGTTTGGGCCAGAATAAAAACCTTATGTATTAATGAATATGTAGTTTTAGAAAGGATTTTATATATCTCTGGTATAATACCATCATTACCCGGTGCTTTGTTTGATTTAAGCTTATTTATTTGTGTAATAACTTCTGTATATGAAATACTCTTGTCCAATAGTTTAATCTGTTGTTTATTAAGCTTTTTATTCATGTTTGTGGTTATAAACTCCTTTATTTTATCTTTAGGTTCCATGTTAATGTTGTTATGGTTAATCTTGTGAAAGTGATTTCTAAATTCGTCCAGTATTTCTGGTATACTAGAAACATTCTTCTTTTCCTTAGAGAAAAGATTTCTTTGATATGGTTTTGTTTATTCAATCTTTTTGTTTTATTTTTAAGTCTATGTAAGTATTTGGGGCTTATTGAATAAGACAAAAACTTGTATTTCTCTAAAGTTATTTTAACTTTATGAGTTAAAATTTCTTTGTATTTCTCATTTAGTTTGTTTATTTCTTCAATAACTTTCTTGTCCATAATATTTTCTTTATTATTATGCTTATAAGAGTCCAGTTTACTTTGAATATCTAACAATTCCTTATCCCAAGATTTCCTTTTGATATTATACCATCTGATACTTTGTCCATATAGATATGATTTTAAGGCATCCCAAACATAGACAATGGAGACTTCAGGAGTATTATTTATGTCTAGAAAATGTTGTACTTCTGAAAGTATATATTCTTTATAGTCTTTTAGCTGAGTTAAGTATGCTGGTATCCTTTTGATCTGAACATTATGAGTATTTTTATCATGAATTCAAAAACAATTGAGTTATGATCAGATATAGGACATGAAATGATTTTGGAATTAATTAAATCTGTTACCATCTAGTTAGAAATAAAGACCCTATCTATTTTTGAATAAGTTTTGTATCTGTTAGAAAAAAGGTGTATGGTAATGATTTTGACTCTATCTGATTATTAATATCATTCAAATGATAAGAATTAGCAAAATCATTTAAATGTTTTGCATTAGATGTAATTCTTCTTTTCTTTATAGTGGTAGTATCACTTTCATGTAGTATACAATTAAAATCACCAGCTAAAATAATATCCCTATAGAGAATGATATGATCTTATCAATATGATGTTTCACTGTATTAATACCAATTCCAGGTATCCAATATACATTAATTAAAGTGTAAGTCTTCCCATTAATTTGTATTGTAACCAAACAAAACATTCCTTTGTCATCCTGATAAGACTTAATGGTTTTAGGAATGGGCATACTTTTATTCCATAAAATAGCCACTCCTCTTTTTTTCTGAGTGTGCTCTGAACTAACCAATACTGTATACTTATTAGTGGCTAGTTTATCAATATCTTTTTTCAAGAGATGGGTTTCTTGCAGGAAGACTAGATTGGCCTTGTGTAGATTAATGTATCTTATTAGGCTTGCCCTTTTACACGGATTATTCAATCCATTAATGTTTAAAGAAATTCCTTTTAAAGATGTCATTTGGCATTTTTAAAACTCAAGAATCTTATGATCGAAATAAATAATGTTACATCTCCTCTTTTAGGTGTACCTTTAAATATAGCTGTATTTATTAAATCTCTTATGGGATTTTGTATAGGATTCAATTTTGTTTGTAGTGACAATGAGTGTACAAAATATATTGTGGATGTCAAAACTATATACATATAACAATGAACAAGTGAAAATAATGTAAGGATTAAACCTTGCATCCCACCTGGAGTTGAAAACTCCAACTTAGAGCAGTATTTACTACTCAAGTTAACCCCCTACCCTAAGCAGCAGTACCTCAGCTACCACCTTATCAATTTAATACTAGTTATATTTAACTGAGGTTAACAGTTTTCAATTCAATTATCTATCAAGACAAAACTACACATTTGGTAAAACAGCATCATATAAACTAAAATAAACTTTTTTTTTTTTAAAACTGTTCATACTATTATATAGATCTATGTAATATATAACACTTGTATTCTAATAGCATTCAAATAATCTTAATGTTAGAAATCAAGAGGAGAGAAAATTATGTTCTAACATTCATTTAAATCAAAAACTTTGGCTAATATGATTCAGACATTACATGCATTAAGATGCATCTATTTTCTGTCATGTGAATTCTATCAACAGCTTCCAAAAAAATCTTGAATTGTTTGTATATGAGCATTTACTTAAACTCATTTTTGTCAATAGAGTAAAATATTGTATTCATAAAAATTATTATAAATCATATTGCATAGTTATGCAGATTCTCAGAAACACCTGCGTTATTACCTAAAAAAAAAAAAAAAAAGCCATCACACACATAAACACAGACACACACACATATACACACACACACACACCCACACACACACACACACACACATACATATACACATATACATATATACATACATACACACACACACACACACACATACACATATATATATATATATATATATATATATATATATATATATATATATCTGATCTCACTGAGTTGTGTCTTTGTAGAGCACAATCCTACTTGCTGTTCCTAGAATAAATCTGTCTGCTTTATACAAAATAATGCACAGCAAACACATATTAGTAACCAGATTTTACAATCATGCTAACCTACTGCTTTAAAATATATCACATGACATTTCTTCCAGAATAGAGTTATAAGATTATTTATGTTTGTCAATCAGATGAATTAAATGAGTTATAGTAAAGTATATGTTTGGGACACAAGTTTTTAACACAGATTATTATGCTACTGTTAAGTAGATTTTCAAAAACATTTAAATAAATGTTTCATTTTCTATGCCTTCTAAAATAAGATATTTACTTGCTACAAGAAACTACATCATCTAAACTCATCATAACTGACATATTTTATGAATAGAGTATTTTTCCTGAATCTGTGGTGTGTCAGTGTGATAACCTTGTCAATGTTTATACTAACTGCTTTCAGTTTCTCTGTGAAAATTCTGTGAGTGAAGCTTCTGAGGAAACTCATGGACACTATGCATGAGACAGCCCACATCCCAGATTGTCTCCCTTAACATTTTGGCGGAAACTTATTAAAACTTGTGGCAAACATTCATTTTGTCAATAGAGTAAAATATTGTATTCATAGAAATTATTATAAATCATATTAGATAGTTATGCAGATTCTCAGAAAAAAAAGCTATCACACTCACACACACACACACACATACACACACACACACACACACACACACACACACACACACACACACACACATATATATATATATATATATATATATATATATATATATATATATGATCTCACTGAGTTGTGCCTTTGTAGAGCACTGTCCTACTTGCTGTCCCTAGAATAAATCTGTCTGCTTTATACAAAATAATGCACAGCAAACACATATTGGTAACCAGATTTTACAATCATGCTAACCTACTGCTTTAAAATATATCACATGACATTTCTTCCAGAATAGAGTTATAAGATTATTTATGTTTGTCAATCAGATGAATTAAATGAGTTATAGTAAAGTATATGTTTGGAACACAAATTTTAACACAGATTATTATGCTGCTGTTAAGTAGATTTTCAAAAACATTTAAATAAATGTTTCATTTTTATGCCTTCTAAAATAAGACATTTACTTACTACAAGAAACTACATCATTTAAACTCATTATAACTGACATATTTTATGAACAGAGTATTTTTCCTGAATCTGTGGTGTGTCAGTGTGATAACCTTGTCAATGTTTATACTAACTGCTTTCAGTTTCTCTGTGAGAATTCTGTGATTTGAAGATTCTGAGGTAACTCAAGGACATTGTGCATAAGACAGCCCACATCCCAGATTGTCTCTCTTAACATTTTGGCGGAAACTTATTAAAACTAGTGACAAACATTCATTTAGCAGTGTAAATGCATCTAAACATGACAGAACCTCCACAATGTATTCCACAGATCATCACAGCCTCTATGCAAGTGAAATTAAACTCAAAATTACCAACAAGTAATAAAACTCAGCATTCTTCTCCCAACTCAATTTTCATACAAATCCTATTATTCACTGTGCTCACACAGTCAAAAGCATTTCTATATATTAATAAAGAAAAGAAAAGAGAGTAGAAAATAAAAGGGAGTGAGGCAGAAATAAAAAAATGTAAGAGAAAGCTGTAAGAAGTATATACAATGGAATGTTACTTACTGTTTATATTAATAGAGTTAAAAATAAAACATATTATTTACTCTTATTTAGTTCTGATTATTATTAGTTAAAGCATGACAGATTATTTACAAACAAGCATAAGCAGTATAATCAAGAAAGTATAATTAGAAATAGCATTTGAAGAACTTATAAACTTTTACAAGAAATAAATATGTTATTATTCTATTAATGATATTTTCATTACTGTTCTCTCCCTGCCCTCCCCCACCCTTTACCCACTACATAATCTAAATAGAATGTCATTGTTTAAACAAAGAAAATAATAAAAGAAGAAGGAAAAAAAAAAGGTAAAGATAAAAAAAGTATCAAATTACTAACCTTACTTTTTTCAGAAAGAAAAACAAATCGAGTCACAGCCTGCCATTAAATTCTCAGGCATTTTGACTGGTTATGAAATAAAACATTTCTTTGCACATAGAGAATAACTTTGATTAAATCTTTTCCAAAATATTTGTGGCTTTCTGGAAATGCAGGAACTATATTCAAAAAGATTAATAATGAACTAAAATGATGAGAGAGAAAAAAAAACATATAACAAATCATTTGTTTTTTAGTCTCTTCTTCTTCTCTGAAGTCTTCCAGGAAGCTTCAGTTGCCAATCTCTTTAATGAAGAACTAGCCCATTCCATTTCTTCTATTTTATCCAAAATCCTTTTTCTTTGACAAACAGTAAAGCAGAGTCTAAATCATCGAAGACCTTAGGACCATCAGGAAGGAAGATTTTAAGCTTGGCAGGAAACAGAAGGTATGTTTTAAACTGTGCTTTTTAAGCTCCCTTATTAGTGGCAGAAAAACTTTTCTTTTAGCAATTACCATGGAAGAATAGTCATTGTCAAAACGCACAGTTGTCTCATTAAACTTAACAGGAGCTTTAGCCCAAGCAGATTTAAGAACCATCTCTTTATCAAAGATGATAGAAATCTAACTATAACTGATCTAGGATAGTTTTTGTTAGAGTTAGTATTAGCTATAGATCTATATGCTCTTTCGATACCAAAAGAGAATGCTTCTGGTAAATCTAAAGTTTTAGGGAGCCATGTTGTTAAAAAGAAGTAATATTGTTACCTTCAATATTTTCTGGCAGTCCAAAAATCCTAATGTTATTGCGCCTAGATCTATTTTCCAGGTCATCCAGCTTTGTTTGTAAATGTGTATTTTGTTTCAGCAGAAACTCAATGTTGATTTCCTGTTCTTGTATTTTATTTTCCATGTCATTCACAGCTTCTTCTATGCCTGTCATCTGGATCTTCTGTTGTTGCAGGTCCATATGTAACAAGTCTATTTGTTTTGTAGTTTTTCTATGAAAGTGTCTATTTTAGTATCCATTTTATCCATCTTAGCAGTAAGTTGCTGGACTATAATTATCAGAGACTGAAGTTCTTTCCTGATGCTGGAGTCTTGAGAATTTGTCTTACTGGAACTCATTTCAGACTGATAAACTGACAGGAAAATTTCCAAAGTAATTTCTGACAGGAATATTATTAAGATTTTCTTTCTTTTTTAGATATAGTTCAAGAACTATATAAAACAAACATATTTAGAAAGAAAATTACTTCAAGAATTAATTTTTGAAGTAATTAATTCCTGTCAATGTAATGAAATTGGTGGAGCTGAAGAAATCTGCTGCTATCCTGTGTTCATCCTTGGCCACGCCCCCATTTACTGGCTAAATCTGAGGTTGCATTGACTGAAAGAAAAAGGAAGAAAGTGAGAAAAAAAAAAAAAAAAAACATAATCACCTCTTCTTTTTTGACTTAAAAAGAACATTCCAGCAACCATTCAGTTATGACATTGTTAGCATTGACACTGGTTGACAAACCGCAGTGTTCCATTACTTATAGCCTCCCTTTTGCATATGTTAGAACATTTTCTGTTTCATATTTTTCATGTTTCTAGGACTGTTTTACTTCAAAGACGTACTTGTTTACTGCTTTTGATACATTGCAAGGCCAGCATATCACTCCTTCCTGTATTCACATGCGTTTCCTCCAGGTGCTCCATTTTCCTCCCACATTCCAAACACATGCATCTGGAGTGTTTCTTCACAGGCCTCCATTGAAAATGGGCTCTGTCCCAGTCGGACTTTCCAGGTAAACAAATGTAAGCTCTGTTGACTCTGTTACAGAGGGACGGAGACTTTACTGTAAGCCTGGATACCAGGTTTTCATTAGCAGCCTCAGCAACAGGGGAGTGAAAGGTAGTGGGAAAGGCATGAAAGAGCATGGATCATCCACCTTTCCCTAGGTGGTGACGAGAATAATGGACACTCAAGGAAGTGTAATTACCCTTGTGGAGACTGGAGTAACCATTTCCCATGTTTGAGGGGAAGGGGTGGGACTGATTGCTGGTGATGTTCTGTGTGGAAGTGAGGGACAATCATCACAGACTGCCTATTGCATGTGACCTCCTGCTTTGCAAGCAGGGCATGCATAAGGGAATGTAGGGCTAAGACAAAACCCTTGAAGCACCCCCTAATGGTTGTTTAAATGACAAAATGGCAACCCATCCCAGTTGACCCTCGCCCCAGTGGTGGAGAACAAACTGGGCATTTGATCGGCTGGGATGGGGGCTGACAATGGTCTTCAGGCTGTGGGGAAAAACAATATAAAAATAAGTATAGTAAGCCCTTATAACAGCTCCCCACCCACCATAAAAATAAAATGTCCCTTTTGTATCATCATAATCCCTTTTAATATTTATTTATTTTTATTTATTTACTTATTTAACATTTGTTTACATGGAAAGTCTGACTGGGACAAAGCCCATTTTCAATGGAGGCCTAGGATGAAACACTCCAGATGCATGTGTTTGGAATGTGTGAGGAAAACGGAGCACCTGGAGCAAATGCATGTGAATGCAGGGAGGACATGCAGACTCCACACAGAAAGCACCCCAGCTGAGAATCAAACTGGAGAACCTCTAGCTGTGAGGTGACAATGGTAACCACTGCACTACCCATGAATTTTAATGACCACAAGATAATTATTAGTTTTGTAAAAGCAGAAGTGCGCAATATTGTTACGGTATATAGATACAGTAGTAGTACTTTTTGAGGATTTTGTTCAGACATTATGAAGTGTAGAGAATACAGACTCTCACATGGATGACAGTATTAATGTTGATTTTCAAGCATCATTCTCAAGATTAGATACCAAGAGGCACCTTGAGTTAGCACTAATTTTGTCATTATGCAGACTTCTGCATCCTGCATGCCCATATTATTGATGGATGTATGCTTGAAAACTTTGCACAATGTTCCATGGAGCATTTTAAGTCACACTCCAGTCCAGAGACAGACAGAAAGATAAGGTACATAGCTCAAAACATAAATTAGCTAAGAAAGTAATACCCAACGAGGTGGTGTTATTCAGGCTCTGTACCACAGTCAGTGAGAATGAATGACTCTGTAATATGTTATCCTGGTATAATGTGCACCCTGGAAGGGAATATTACACTTAGAAAATAGGCTACCTTTATCATCACTCTGTATCCTTCTACTATAAAAATGTATATTTATTTTTCTGTCTCGATGTTAAAATAATCCCTTCACTAATTACAAAATTTAGTTTAGAGTTTCAAAACAGCCACTGTACCATAAACTATTTGAGGTTAAAGCATGGATGAGCAGATTGTATCTTAAAGACAAACTATATTAATTTTAAATTATTCCAGTTTTCAGTGTAAACAATATAAAAATACTCTGGCTACACTCCAACAAATTTCTCCATAATCAGAACACTAAACATTATGTAAAATAAAGAAACCTCACAGTCCAGCTGAGTCCACATTTGAGAGAATATTAGCATTTTTTTCCTAGCTTCTCATTCCCACCCTGGCACACTGCTGGTCTTCTGGCTTATCCCCACTTGGTCCGATTTTACCCATACTGCTCTTTTCTGGCAAAATTTGCAAAAGTGATTGTGTAAGGATCCAATAAAAAAACAGTGGACAGGGCACTAGGAGCCATCAGTGACAGTTGGTTAGTATTTCTCCCCCAGGGAGAAGAGCATGCAGTGATTTCAGCACTCTGATGTATATATCCACCCACCAGGCAAACTTTGGAACAGTTAACATAACCTGTTTTTCCATTTTAAAAGGTCTCTTGCTTATTCTTTTTAAAAGGCTTTTTTGTCAACATAGCAACAGCAGAGGTGGAGTAATTATCACTTTATCTTAAAAATGGAAATACCAGTATGGTGTGCTTAACAATGTCTAGCACATTTAATTTGTATTTATACTTCAGAATACAGTTGATAGTAGAATTAAGTCTTCAGCATTTTAAGCAGTGAGTCATGGGTAGTCAGTCATGCTGAGAAATAAGTACTCACACTAGATCCTGAATAAAAATGCAGACTGCATGGAGATGCTACTGCTTAACACCCATAATACATTCCTTCAAATAATGAATATTTCACTTTAGTATAAATTATATGCTGAAGCAGGAATGCAAAGTAAAGGCACTAGGCACTGTTAAACTTCACTTTTAAATATCAGTGAAGATGGTCCTTTAGGTACATTTCTTTATTTTTCACATGCTTGTTTTTATGGCTTTAGTGAGCTAAATGATGAATTTACCTCTGCATTAGCATATCATTTAGAGTTCTTGGTGATCAGTGGGCTTTTTTGTCTTTATGACAAAGTAACACATATAGAGGAGTCTATCAGCGGTGGTGCAGCGGTAGCGTTCACAACAAGAGGTTCTCCCGTTCGATTCTTGGCTGGAGTGCCTTCTGTGTGGAGTCTGCATGTCCTCCCCACGGTCGAGTGGCGTTCGAAAGACATGCGTAGAATGGGCGTGCCTTCATTGAAGGCTGGGCATCGAGCTGGCACCTCGGCACCTGTAAAAAAATCTGCTGCCAATCATTAGCGAACCAGAGTTCCGCTGTGGCGACCCCTAACTGGGAAAAGCCAAAAGAAGAACAACAACTCATATAGAGGAGTACTCAATGTTTTACTTATTTTTGATAAATGGATGGACAGGACAACTGATCCTGTAATGCCATGACCTCGTATGAGCTGGAAACAAGTCTTCTTGGATTATGCTGGTTCACAAAATTTAAATAACTAAAAAAAAAAGACATTATGAAATATAGTTTTGAAGTTATAATCACTAATCCCATTTTGGGTCCAATTTGTATTAATTCATTGTGTTGCGGTTCAGATTTTGGCAGTGGTCAATGCATAGTATGCTAAAAATATCAGCTCAAAAATTTAAGTTTAGCAAAATTATTGCCATTTGTTAAATAATAATGTTTCAAAAAATATATATTGCTCATTTTAACTAACTGCATGACTGGATTATATCTTATTAATTGCAAGGAATGTTTGACATGAAATTTTTTAGAGTGGCCAGATCTGCTTTTACTGTTGTGTTTTTATTGCACAATTTTTTAAACGTCATTTCACAGTCATTGTAAAACATATTTTGTGTACTAATTATTTTAATTCAGTGGCATAGTAAAGGAGGTGATGCTCCCTATATAGTATATTGAAAATGTGAGGGAAAAATGTTAATTTTTGACAACGTTATAGTCATTTGTTGAAAATAACATTTAAATAAAAGTATGTTGCCTGTTTTAAGCAAGGGGGTTTTGGCAGAACATTTTCAGGGTAGTCATTGTATGGCCACTTCTAACAGCAGCATTGTCTTTGCACACCTTTGTTTGTGAATGTTGTTTCACAGTCATTGTTGCAACTCCCATTTTGGAGCAGAGTTGCACTAATTCAGTGTCACAGTGCAGATGATGGCAGTCCTTAATGGTATGTTGACACTGAGCTCAAAATTTCACATTTTGGTAGAGTTATTAGTTTAAATTAAGTTTAAAATAACTATTTTTTGCATGTTGTACCAGCTTGCTAATAGATCCCCTTACGTTAATAGTTTCCCAGATAACAATTTTATTTTATTTCTGGTCTCTTATTTCTTAGTTGTTTCTGACAATTTTTTTTTTTTTGATAAAATATGTGAAAGTTTACAACAGAATCTTTTTCCATTGTACGCCAGAGTTAGTGAAGGTGAAAAAAATGTCTACCAGTAGAATTTTGAAGGCTTGTGAGGTAGCAGGTGTCTGCGACTGAAAGTTATGTCTAGGTAACCTGCACTAGCTTTCTCCCATATGGCAGAGCAAATATGATGCTAAGGTAGCTCTTTTAACATTGCTTTTAAGCTGTTCAGAGTGTTTGATGCCTTATTTCACTTCAGGACATGGCTGGATGCTATAAGTCTACATTTTGAGAAGTCTCTTTTTTCCTATAACTAACCCAAAATGATGTCTATGAATTGTGATTGCTTTATTTTTTGTTGTCCCTAAAAGAACAGGATGTTTGGAGATATTGGCTGTTGGGGGGGGATCATTGGCCAAGTCTTTTAAGCTAAAACAGTAGGGCATTTAAGAAGCAGAGTAGCCTTCTTTGAACATGAAAGTAATGAAACATGTTTGTTAAATCACAACAGTGTGTATATGGTTCAGAAAGAACCACAAATTGACAGGTGTTGTTTTTTGTTACTTATAGCATGTGGGGCAGCCTAAGTCACCCCACCAGGTTTAAAAGGACAAAGGGGCATCAATAGGTTCAGGTGCATGCCCAGGTTTTGGGGTTAGTTGCTTTAAATGTAACCAAATAGGTCATATACAGTCTTGTTGTCCCCTAAAGGAGGGTGCGAGCCAAGACCTAAGGAAGCTTCGAGAAAGACTAGCACTGCAACAGTGGTGCGTTGTTTAGAGGCAACAGCTATAACTAACTATCACCAGAGCCGGCACCATATACTAGTAGAAGGGAATGAGGACATTGCCAACAGGGATGTAGCCTCAGAATAGACATAGTTAAATCTGCAGTGGTCAGACTTGAGCACTATCTGCCTGAGCAATCCACTGCATTTAGGGCCTTAAGTGTAAAACCTTTTACCTTTATCCAGAGTCTATCTGGACTGGCAGGAGGTAAGGAAGCAAGCAGATGGCTATTTGAGAACATCCCTGCTGATGATCTAATAGAGAATGATTTTTAACAATACGGCACCTTGTGTGCATGTTGCTACATGCAGACAGGCATACAGGTAAACATGTGGAGAAGGCAGTGAGGAGGACACCCATTCAGAGCCCATACCTCCTTCTGGGAATGATGATTTGGCTACATCATAGGGGAAGCTGGTCAGTAACAGTGACCCAGGATCTGCATCTTATTGTCAAGTTATTGGGCTACACTTGGAAGATGGTTCTAAGGAAGAGGTAAGTGATAATAGTCAGAACTTGAGGTACCACTGGCAGATGTTAGCAGATGTCCATTGAAAGGGGAGCTGGGGAGGGTCAGTAAGGAAGAGTTGGGGAAGGCTCAGCTGCCATACAGAATTTGAATGATGTACTCAAGGGAGGAGGAAGTCCATATGTTAGGGCAAAGGATTGTTGTACACAGAATGAGTCTCAAAGGAGGACTATAGTAATTGATAGTACCCAGGAACTACCAACTGACACTTCTGATCATAGCCCATGATATTCCTTTTGCAGGCCATATGGGCATAAAGTATACTAAAAAAATGGCTTATACAAATTTCATATTGGCTCTGGATTGCAAAAGATGTAACAAGGTACTACAGTGAACAGTGTAGAATATTGGCAAGTCGGGAGACAAAGCCAAGGCAATTTCAATACCTATGCCTGTTACTGAGGAAACGTTTCAGAGGCTAGCTATGGATATTATACACCACTTCCATAGGTAAGGACTGCATCTGGTAGTTCATAGGTTCATAGGTTCATAGGTTCATACTAGGCTATCTGCCCTAGGGCATTTATAAGCCTAGCCAGAGTGTGTTTGGCTTTCGCCACCCATTTTAAATTAATTTTGCTATGCCCTTTTTCGAGGTTAGTATACTGTGCCTCTGTCTAACAGTGACACAGAAGTGATACCCGGGGTAAACCTATGATCTCCCATCCACTCGTCAAGATTCCTCTTGAAGAGAGTCAATGAGGGACTCTGCCTAACCTGGACTGGGATTTTAATTCCAGAGTGAAGGGAGCCTCTGGGTTATGAATCTGTCCCTCCAGCATGTCCTATTTATTTCAGTGCTGAGGTTCAAGTCTCTCGAGCGAGTGGCTCGATGGGATTTGGATTTTCTGAGGTGCAGCATGTCCATTAATTCCGGGTTGGACATTACTTTATACGTCAGGCACAGATCGCCTCTGAGCAGGTGGTATGCCACTGAGTAGAGCTGGAGTTTCTTTAACCGGGCAGCATATGGCATCTGTTTGAGCCCTTTGATCCTCTTGGTGAGGTACTTTTGGGGTCTTTCCAGTTGCTGCAGGTGTCTGGTAAGGTACATCCCAAAAGGGGCATTGTACTCAATTATGGGCCTGATGAGGGATGAGTAAAGAGGCACAATGACCTCCCCTGATCTAGATGTGAATCCCTTCATGATTAGGTGGGCTATATAAAATGTTTTTCTAACCACTTTGGCCACGTGGTTGTCAAATGAGAGATTGCTATCAACTTGGGTCCTCAGGTCCCTAATTACTTCTTCTGTACTTAATGGATTACCTCCTATGTGGTAATTTGTGGGCACTTTGTTTATGCCAAAGGGGATGACTATACACTTGTTGGCGTTTAGCTTGAGGCCATGGCTCTGGCACCAGTTGTCTGTTTCTATGAGGCCCTTTTGGAGGATGCTTGTGTCGGCTGGAGAGTCGATTATGGCGCCCAGTTTGCAGTCATCTGCGAACTTGGTCAGCCACTGTCCTTCCGTGTTGGCCTGTACCTCCGAGAAATATATACCGAACAAGAGAGGCCCCAGGACTGAGCCTTGTGGGATGCCACTTGTAACTGGTTTGGAGTCTGACATGGCTCCAGCAATTCTAACCATGTGGGTTCTGTCCTTGAGCCAGTTTGCAACCCATCTAGTGACATAGGGGTTTATATTTAAGCTGGAGAGCTTATCTATAATGCCCGAGTGGGGTATTGTATCGAAGGCTTTTGCGAGGTCCAGGTAGGCTGTGTGGACCACCTTCCCCTTGTCAATGGCCTTGGCGGCTGTTTCAAAGAAATCGACCAGGTTTAAGAGGCAGGATCTGCCCTTAACAAAGCCGAACTGGGTAGGATCCAGTATCTGTAGGTCCCCAATATCTTTATTTATGAGGTCCATGATGATCCTTTCCATAGCTTTGCAGAACAAGCTAGTCAGGCTTATGGGGCGATAGTTTCCAGGATCCGTTGAGGCACCACTTTTGTGGAGAGGGACCACTGTTGCTGTACACCACTCTTTGGGTACATATCCTGTAGTAAGGCTGAGATTGAACAGTAGTTTTATGTTTGGGTTTAGCTCTTCTTGGAGTTCATGTAGGATGCAGCCCGGGACACTGTCTGGTCCCATTGATGCTGTGTTTTTTGCTTTGGAGAGGGCGGCTCCTACCTGAGCATCTGAGATGTCAGGGGGGCAGCACTCTGCTGGGATAGATATTTTCCCTTTTGGTGGGGGGGGGGAGTTTGCACTGAACCTGTCAGCTAGGATGTTGGCAATGTCTGTGGGTTCGGTGTATTTTTTGTCATTTTGGACTAATTCTGAGCAGATCTGGGAATTCCCACCCAGGTTCCTAACATAACTAAAGAAAGCTTTGTGATTATCCTTAGTGTCCTGTGCAATTTTTCTCTCAAAGCTGGCCTTAGATGATTTTATGAGTGCCCGTAGTTTTTTGCTAATGCTGATCAGAGATGCCTTCCCTTTTTGGGATTTTGCTCTATCGTGTAGTAGCTTCCTCCTTCTATTGTATAGTTTGTTTAGGGTCCACCAGACAGGATGTCTGCCTTTGGAGGATTGGGTCTTGGTTTTATTTGGGATTGCATGATTCATGCATTCCTGAAGGTGTTCATAGAATGCGTTTATAAAGGATTCTGCCATCTGGGCCATATTTTCCACAGGCCCGGGGGCTTTGAAGGATTCCACCTTGGTTTTGAGGAGTATGAAATTTGCTTTAGAGAAGTTTTTCACTGTGGTTTTCTGGGCAGGGAGTGGGGTTGGGATGTGAATATCCAGTGAGATTAGTTTATGGTCTGATCTTACCAGTGAGGGATACACTTCTGGTCTTGAGCATAGAGTCCCCATGTTGGTGATGATCAGGTCCAGTATGTTTTCCCCTCTTGTGGGAGTGGTAACAAGTTGTTCCATAGCATTTGAGTTTATAAATTCTAGGAAACTTTGGGCTGGGGTGTTGGAGCTAGAGTAATGCTCCCAGTCTATGTTTGGGTAGTTGAAGTCGGCCAATATAATGGTGTTTGGAGAGACCTTCATATTTTCCAGTGTTCTCAGGAAGGCCGAGTGGGGTTCCTGGGTTTGGGAGGGTGGTCTGTAGCAGGCTATAAACTGGAAGGCAGTTTTACCTACTGTTAGTTGCACATGGATAGTCTAGTGGTAGGTTATGCCACTAGGCATCCAGAAGTCGTGACTCTTTGCTAGACATTTTCAGCTGGTATGTTTTCTCAAGCAAATACTAAGGGATAATGGTGCCAACTTTATCTCAGACTTGCTGCCCTTTTTGTGGAAGTGCTGTGGTGTAAAACACCTATAGGCAAGCTCTTGCCATCCACCGACAAATGGTTTGGTGGAGAGGTTTAACACTACAGTGAAGACTGTTTAAAGGGCATGTGCAAGCCAATTTAAGAAGGGGTGGGAGAAGTGTGTGCCCCAGCTTCTCTTTGCATACAGAGAGATGGTCTAGGAATCTACATTTTGTTTTCATCCTTGGAATTACTGTATGGTCATAGGATAAGGAGGGGGCAACTGAATTTAATTCATAAGTGTCATGTAAACTTCCATCTTGACTACTAAATGGATGTGTCTATATCATAACATTAACTCAATAAAAGACAATCCACACGGAGTAAATGCTCTGCAATGAACAGCAATTGAAAATAAAACACAAACCAAATGTTCACAGAGCAAAGCAATGGTAGGGAAACCAAATACTCCAAAATGTACGATGTACTCCAAAAGATGAAAAAGTCTCAAATCTCCAAATTAGTAAAAACAGGTTTATTCGAATAAAATGCGGTGAGCGCTTTCACTGAGGTAGCTTCATCAGACCATATTACAAAATACACAAAAAGACAATCAGTTTAAATATATAAAAAGGCGCCAAAAGAGTAGATTTCCTTAAAGGAACATGCTACATAAAG
Source organism: Protopterus annectens (assembly GCF_019279795.1). Taxonomy (NCBI): domain Eukaryota; kingdom Metazoa; phylum Chordata; order Ceratodontiformes; family Protopteridae; genus Protopterus; species Protopterus annectens. The sequence continues at coordinate 118,858,559 of NC_056743.1, forward strand.
GCTACAAAATACTAATGTCTTTTTGTGTATTTTGTAATATGGTCTGATGAAGCTACCTCAGTGAAAGCGCTCACCGCATTTTATTCGAATAAACCTGTTTTTACTAATTTGGAGATTTGAGACTTTTTCATCTTTTGGAGTACATCGTACATTTTGGAGTATTTGGTTTCCCTACCATTGCTTTGCTCTGCGAACATTTGGTTTGTGTTTTATATCATAACATTGACAGCTTAGGTTGTCGAATCCAAAATCATCAACACCTAAGCGTCAAAACCTAAAAACAGTGAACGGCCACATCATTGAATTCTTTCCTAGGGAAAGAATTCACTTGGCCGTCCACAAACAAAATAAACAAGCATACCCAAACATAGTGGGGGGCTGCACCCCCCACACCCCCCTAACTTAAATATACCAACTCCAAGACCGCTCTACATTGGGGAAAGGGCAAATCCCCAAAAACAGCCACACAAATTCTTTCCTGAGGAAAGAATTCAGTGATGTGGCCGTTCGCTATTTTAAGCGTTCGACAATTAAGTGTCGATGAATACGCATTCGACAACCTAAGCTGTCGACAAATCAATAGGGAACCAAATGGATCACTATTTTGTTCCAACAAAGACGTTGCAATCTTTTCTTTGTTGTAGTTAGAATTCATTACTTGCCTGTGTACTTTAGCAACATCAGCATTAACTACAGTCCAAACATTTTCTGAACTAACTGAACTACCAGAAGATGTTGGATTGGTGGTTGTTTTACTTTGAGCAACCAAAACTTTTAAAGTCTTTTGCATACCTTCTACTGTTGTAATCAAGACGTTAAGCAAATTGGCTTGGCTGCAGAAGTTCAGACTGTAGTACATTTAGCTGTCAAGATGGATGTTTACACGACAACCACATCAACATTAAAGACTTCAGGGATCACTTATTTAGTTTGGAAAAAAGTCTCAAAAAGTATAGAGCTTTATTTATAGAAAATAAGTATTTTGAACGATGCATTTCTTTAAACATTGTCCCCAAAGGTTTGCGTTTATTCAAGTGTCCCAATGGTGTTTCTACTGAAGATTCTTTTTACAACAAATTGATTACCTTTGTCAATGACTGTGGGTTACAGCTGATGAAAATGTTAATTAAACGTAACACTATTAACATGGGTCACATTAAGAATAGAATATTTTCTGTTGATAAAAAGGTTAACGAAGTGTTAAAACAAGTGCTTTAACTACAACATGAATATACTGAAATCATTCAAAATGCTGAGAAGTTTGAAAAATTAATTATCAGGAAAAATAAAAAAATTACAACGTGACCAACAAGCTTATGCAAATAAATTTGCTTATGTGAACATTAGTAACATTTCCAACTGATTTCAAAGACCTGCTAACAATGATACTGCCCTTTAAGACAAACAAACAGTTTCTCTGTCCTGGCCATTACTGACAAACAAGGAAATGTCTTTAGGTGTGGTGATGTCACTGAAGAAGAAGTTACTGAGGAAAGCACTGAGTCTGTTAACTTGGAAGTAAATGCTGGAATTACCCTACAAATTAAATTAACAAGAAGAACTGAGTATTAACTCAGTTAATACAGCCAATCCTTCAAAAACAGGCAAGGCAAAAAAGAAGACGAAAAGACAATGATGTTTAGAGACATTTTAAGGACTATCGTACCTAATAGGTATGATTTGAAAATAGTAAATTTATCTGATGTTGAATCAAGTACCGAGCACTATAAAGTATTAGAATTTGTGCTTAATTTTATACAAAGTCATCGAGCTGATTTAGCATCTACACTTTTGCAGTTAAAATTATTTACACGCAAGTTAAACATAAACTATCTGTTGAATGATGGATTTGTTCCCAGTACCTTTAGAAAACCTTCAGTATATAACCCATGTTTAAATCCTATTATTAAGATGTTTGAAGAAGTATGTGAAAAAGAAATAAGAGAAGCACTACAGGGTAAATCTAAGTTTAAAGTCTACAATATGTCTGAATTAGAAGTTCAAGCTTTACACGAGTTACAAAACATGAAAAAAACTTCGGTTCATGAGAACCGACAAGGGCATGGGGTTGCTTATTATGAATGAATGCATGTAGCTATAGAGAAGAGATGATAGATATGTTAAACAATACTAATGAATATTTAAAAATTAACACGACTGATATAATCAAAAGTTATGGTGTGATTAAAAGCTACCTATATGAACTTTTAATTAATGGCTACATAACATTTCATTTGTTTGATTTTATGAATATTGAGCATCCTAGGATGGGTACCTTGTTTGGAATACCCAAATTACACAAACATGTTAACCCTCCTTTTCGTTTTTCTTCATCTAATAACATCTGTGATGGAATTGCTATATTTTCAGACAATATTTTGAACCCTATAGTACAACAATTAGTCTTATTTAAGGGACTGCTGAGATTTTCTAAACAAATTAAGGGAATTCGATTTAAGTTATGAGTACAAGCATCACAACATCAATTTTATCACTGTTAGTGTAAATTCCCTTTTTACTTGTCTACACCACACTGAGGGTATTGAAGCTATGAGGAAATATTTAGCCACCTTTTCTTCTTTATCAGTTGACAAAGTGTACACTTGTTGGTTTTAATGGAAATTGTTCTAGAACATTATTTTATATTTAATAAACAACATTATAAAGAAGCCATGGGGGCTAACGTAGCCCCTTCATTTGCTAATTTAGTTCTAGGATGGTGGGAATGTGCAACTGTCAAAGGAAAAAAACTTCAAAGACCAATACACGTAAGGTTCAGATAAGGCACTTTTAATAACTTGCTGCAAGGAGACAAAAACATGCAAATACAGGATTTTGCCTAACTACTAACAGGAAGTATGCTATTCTTCTACTGTTCTACAAGACATTGCCTTCTATGGTTGACGTAATCAAACACAACTTTCAGTATTGTTCTACAGCAGATGTTACTCAGATTTTCTGCTAACATGACTGGATTTATGAAAAACATTTTGAGAAAAACAACCTGGCCTTGGTGGGCTCTAGCCCGTTACAAGCTTCTATTGTGTAGTTTTAATACATGTGTTACATTTCAAGGTACTTTTCTAGCTTAGGCACAAGCAAATGCTGATTGCAGTTCATATTTTCAAGCAGTCTTTGTTCTGATTATCTATAGCTTCTGCAGCTGTGTATTGTCTCACAGCACAAGCGGAACTCCTTGTCTAAGTCTCATAACATTAATACAAGTGATACATCTATTCATTATTTTCCTGACACAAGCAGAAATTATCTGCTTCCCTGTAACTTTCCAAAGCATAAGCAAAGATTATAGCTGCGCATATTTCATGACAATACAAGGTTAGAAAGCTTCTGCAATTTGTACAGATTTTATGCAGTGTGAAATAGAATAAATGTGTTAACCCTTTTCAAACCTTAAATGCACTAAGCATATTACTAATACATACACTAATACATATTTTTCTGACATTTCCCCCCTTTTAATACTTTTATTCTACTTTCAAAATAAGCATAAACAGTTTTTTCTTCTCCTAACCTCTTCCCACTTAGGATTTGCAGTTAAGAGAGTCATTCAATTTAAACTTATGAAAGCATTTTCAATCTTTTAACAGTTCTTCAAACTAAGTACTTTGATATAAGGTTTCAGAAACTGGCGTGTCTATAAAGTCTTTAATCAGTCTATGAGCACCTACAAGCTATTCTTACTGTGTGAGTTCTGTCTATAAGCCAGTTGGCAACCCATCTCGTGATGTAGGGGTTTATGTTTAGGCTGGTGAGTTTTTCTGTAATACCCGAGTGGGGAATGGTGTTGAAAGCCTTGGCGAGGTCAAGGTAGGCTGTGTGAACCACCTTTCCCACGTCTATGGCCTTGGTAACTGTCTCAAAGAAGTCATCCAGGTTTAGTAGGCATGATCTGCCCTTAACAATGCCGAACTGGGTCAAGTCAAGTGTTTGGAGCTTCCCAGTATCTTTGTTAATGAGTTCCATGATGATGCGCTCCATAGACTTGCAGACCAGACTAGTCAGGCTTATGGGGCGATAGTTACCAGGGTCAGTTGTGGCCCCTCCTTTGTGGAGAGGAAATAACCATTGCTGTGCACCATTCTCTGGGCACATAGCCTGTGGGGAGGCTGTGGTTGAACACTGTCTTTAGGTGGGGGGTTAGTTCGTTCTGTAGTTCATGCAAGACGCAGCCTGGGACACCATCTGGTCCCATTGATGCTGTATTTTTGGCTTTTGAAAGGGCTGTTTTCACCTGTGCATATGTGATTTTTTGGACACTATACTTTTCCGGTATTGTTGTGGGCCCTTTTGGAGGTGAGAGGGGGGTGAAGTTTGCACTGAATTTATTTGCCAGGATGTTGGCAATATCAGGTGGTTCAGTATATTTTGTGCTATTTTGCACTACTTCAGTGCATATCTGTGAGTTGCCACTTAGATTCTTAACATAGCTAAAGAAGGCTTTGTGGCTATCTTTTGAATCCTTGGCTATTTTACTTCCGAAGTTAGCCTTGGATGATTTCATGAGGGACCTCAGTTTCTTACTGATACTGATCAGGGATGTCTTTCCTTCTTGGGATTTGCTTTTTTTCTGAACTAGTTTCCTCCTCCTGTTGTATAGCCTGTTTATTGCAGGAGTCCACCAAACTGGTTTCCTTCTCTTAGAGGAGTGAGTCTTGGGTTTTGCTAGGGATGGCATGATCCATGCATCCTTGTAGGTGCTCATAGAGTGCATTTGTAAAGGTTTCTGCATCTTGGGCAGCATTATCTTTTAGCATGGGGGCTGTGAAACTTACCACCTCTGTCTTAAGTAAGGTGAAGTTTGCTTTAGAAAAGTTTTTTACTGTGGTTTTCTTAGTTGGGGGTGGTGGTGGGGTGTGGACATCCACAGTGATTAGTTTATGGTCTGATCTAACCAGTGACGGGTTGACCTATGGTGTGGAACACCTGCCGCCCATGTTGGTGATGACCAGGTCCAGTATGTTTTCACCTGTGGTAGCGGAGTTTACCAGCTAATCCAGGTTGTTTGAGTTGTTGAATTCCAGGAAACGCTAGGCCTGGGAATTTGTACTCAAGTAGTTTTCCTAGTGAATGGAAGGGTAATTGAAATTGCCCAATATCAGGGTGTTTGGTAGGACCTTCATGTTTTCCAGTGTCTCTAGAAAGGTGGAGTGGTGGTCCTGGGTCATGGAGGGTGATCTGTAGCAGGCCACAATTTGCATTGCAGATTTGCCCGATGTTAGTTGTACATGGATGATCTCAGAGGTATCATGCTGCGCCATTAACCTGGAGGTATAGGTATCCTTGACGAATATGAATACACCCCCTCCTTTTGTGTTTCGGTCCGTGTTCTGTGGCCGAAACGTGTGGTATGAGTTGTAGCCTGGTAGTGCTGGGGTGCTCCCTGGAGTCTTGAATCAGGTTTCAGTTACTGCACAGATGTTGACATTCTCCATACTGAGGAGTGCTTCGAGCGCATGCATTTTGAGATTTAAACTCCTGGGGATGAGTAGCATAACCCTCAGTTTTTTGTTAATTGTGCTGTTTACAGAGGTGGGTTTGACTTTTGAGCCTTGCCTAAAAAAGGCACTATGGGGGCAGCAAGTGCATTGGTCAGTATTTGAAAGCCTACGGGTGACAGGTGCAAGCTGTCTCTTGCGAAGCAATGCGCCTTGTTGACCATGTCGTCCCAGGCTGACAGACACTGGATCCCCTTTGAATGACACCAGAAGCTTAGCCAGTTGTTGAAATTGATCATTTTTTCTTTATATTGAGGTATCATTCTTGGTGAGGGCAGGATGCTACTCAGGGTCAGGGTCATACCAGCCTGGGCTACATGATCAGAGAGCTCTTCCATGTCTCTTTTCATGTAGTCCAGGGAGGTACATCTCAAGTCATTCACACCAACATGAACAATGACAGAGTCATATTTGTACTTGTTCTGGAGTGACCTGAGTGCTTGTGTTATGTGGCGGATTCTAGCTCCCAACAGGCAGCTAACAGTAACCTTCTGCTTGTCCAGCCTAGTTAGTGGGACGTCAGTGTGCCTGACTATAGAGTCACCTATTACTAGTGTGTTAGGTATGTTATTTTGGCTTAAGGGCTGTGATTGTGCGGCACACTGATTTTGTATTTTATGTGTTGTCTGGTTTGTGACAGGAAGTGCAGGTTGTTTTGGTGTCTGCTTTGGAGGTCTCTGATGCTTTTGCCGGTTTTTATTTAGAGCCTCAGAGTATGATTTTGTGTATTTATGTGTATTTTTTGCCAGTGCTGTTTTAGTAGGTCTGTGTGCAGCTGGAGTTATGGTGCAAGTGTTAACCTTCTCCTCTTGACTGACTGTTCCAATCTTGGGTGGAGACAGCTTAGCTTCCAGTTTGGCTGTATAATTGCATCTCTCGCATATGTTAGTATTTTGTGGTAGGAGGGGAGTGTTGTCTGTGTACATGAGGCAGTTATAACATTGCCTCAAGATGCCCAGATTCACCAGCTGGACTGGAGAGTGCACTTGAAGTTGCCCTTTGGTCATGCCTGAAGAGTAGGGTGAGCTGCTTAGTCGTTTGGTTGGTGAGGGGTGAATAAAGAGTCTTGCCCTGCTGGGCAATCAGTGTCAGGGTATATTAGTGCTTGCTATTAGGTCTGAGCAAGTGCTGGGCTGTAAGATGCTTTTTGAGTGCTTAGGTTGAGAGTTAGACTAGTTTCAAGGGAAAAACTGAAGAGGAGACGTAGTGGAGCCGGGAATAATTTAACCGTAGCTAACTGGCACTGCCCGGTGCGCAAAACCATGTGAATGTGTATTTTATAGTAGGGAAATGAAAGAGAGAGAAATTAGTCCAAAATGGTCAATGAACTACTAACTTCTGGGCTGGAACCACTCCTCCAGGGACAGATAGGTTGCTCAAAGCTCCCCTTTCTCACAGGTAAACAGAGAAACTTCCTTCTATCCAAGTAAGGTATGGTCAACTCGGAAACTAGTATCACAGCTCTGAATTCAGCACTGGCCTGAAAACTGGACTATACTAGCTTAGAAAGGCGGGAAACAAGGATTTTTTTTTTTTTTGAAAAGATAAGGCAAAAACATTAAAAAATATACTCAAAACAGCTCTAAACAACTATAAACGATCAGAAAAGGCTATTGCACTTTTGTGTGTAGCCTACAACACTTAAACAAATTATTTAAATAAAAACAACTTTTTAAAGTGCAGACAGTCAAATAAGTACAATATGTGAAAAAAAACAAGCTTTTAAATCACAATAAACGCTGGAAAATCTGTGTTTAGGTGGAAAACAGTTAAGTACAGCAGGAAAGTACAGAAAACTGATACCTAATCACTCCAAAGTCTCTCTCCTAAGCTAGAAGGCTTGTATCAGTTTAAGGCTTTCTAGTGCTACCAGTAGGTTAGTTACAGAAAAGATGGGAAACAAGTGCAGATGTGGTCTTTTAAACCAGAAAGTTGAAACAGATGGACAATCTGTCCAAATGGTCAATTAACTACAATTTCTGGGCCAAGAACCTCTCCTCTCGTGGTAGACAGGCTACCTAGTGCTTACCACTCCCACTGATAAGCTAGAAGGCTTTCTTCCAACACAGAAAGGCTTGTGGGGCTCAGAAGCTTACCAACAGTCCTGGATATAGCAACTCTGTATCTGGACTAGGCTAGTTACAGGAAAGGTGGGAAACAAGAGCAAGTGCAGCTTTTAAACCAGAACGTTGAAAGAGAAGGAAAAAAACTGCCCAAACGGCCAATAGCTACAATTTCTGGGCCAGGAACCACTCCTCTTGTGGTAGATAGGCTACCTAATGCTTACCACTCCCACTGATAAGCTAGAAGGCTTCCCTCCAACACAGAAAGGATTGGGGGGCTCAGAAGCTTACAAAGAGTCCTGGAATACAGCAAATCTATACCTGGACTAGACTAGTTACAGGAAAGGTGGGGAACAAGTACAAATGTAGGCTTTTAAGCCAGCAAGTTGAAAGAGATGGAAAACTGCCCAAACAGCCAAATAAACTGCAATTTCTGGGCCAAAACTCACTCTTCCCATGGAGGATAGGCTGCCTAGTGCTTACCACTCCCACTGATAAGCTAGAAGGCTTCCCCCAACACAGAAAGGCTTGAGGGCTCAGACGCTTACTAACAATCCTGGATACATTAACTCTGTAACCAGACTAGGCTAGTTATAGGAAAGGTGGGAAACAGGCAAAAGTGCAGCTTTCAAACCAGAAAGTTGAAAGAGATGGAAAAAAACTGCTCAAACAGCCAATAGCTACAATTTCTGGGCCAGGGACCATTCCTCTTGTCGTAGATAGGCTACCTGATGCTTACCACACCCACCGATAAGCTAGAAAGTTTCCCTCTAACACGGAAAGGCTTGGGGGGCTCAGAAGCTTACAAAGAGTCCTGGATACAGCAAATCTGTACCTGGACTAGACTAGTAACAGGAAAGGCAGGAAACAAGCACAAACACAGGCTAAATCAGAAGGTTGAAAGAGATGGAAAAGCTTCCCAAACAGCCAATAAATTATAATTTCTGGGCCAGAAACCACTCCTGTGGTAGATAGGTTACCTAGTGCTTACCACTCCCACTGATAAGCTAGAAGGCTTCTCTCCAACACAGAAGGGCTTGGGGGGCTTAGAAGCTTATCAACAGTCCTGGATACAGCAATTCTGTACCTGGATTACACTAGTTATAGGAAAGGTGGGGACCAAACACAAAACAGGCTTTTAACCAGAAAGTAGAAAGAGATGGAAAAACTGCCCAAACAGCCAATGAACTACAATTTCAGGGCCAAAACCCACTCTTCCCATGGTAGATAGGCTGCCTAGTGCTTACCACTCCCACTGATAAGCTAGAAGGCTTCCCTCCAACACAGAAAGGCTTGGGGGGCTCAGAAGCTTACCAACAGTCCTGGATACAGCAAGTCTGTATCTGGACTTGACTAGTTACAGGAAAGGCAGGAAACAAGTTTAGAATTTGTTTTTTGTTACAGTAAAGCAGCTAAAACAGCAGTAAATGCAATTCAGATTGTATTGCAGGCCAGCACACCCGAGTGTGTAGCAACACTATGGCAAATACAGTTCAAATAAATACAATTAAATTAACAAATGACTAAAAAACAAGTGCAGAAGGCAGTAAATTAGCAGGCTACTAACAAGCAGTAATAAGTGCAGAGTAAGAGCAACTGAACAGATAACAGCACACAGAAAAGCAACTAAGACAGTTGCAGTAAGAGCAGATGAATAATATATATATATATATATATATATATATATATTTTTTTTTTTTTTTGAGAGAAGGAACAGAGCAGGAGTAAGAGGCTACAGGGGTTGTCCTTCCCAAATGCTTTGTTTGTACACAGTAGGAGTGCCTGAAATCAGAATATGATCTCACTGCACTCAGTTGAGTGAGCAAATGAGATGGGCCCAAAAGGAGTATTCAAATACAAATCTACAAGAGGGCCGGGCAATTTCAAAGCCACCAGCATTAACACCAAAACAAGAACAGGGTGGGGAACTAACTGTAGAGAGACAGCCACAACTTCAGTTGAGTTAATATTCAGTGAAAAACACAAATAAAGAAATTAAATACAATACTATATGCAAAAGAGCATATATAAGTGTACTTAAATTCACTTACACATCCAGCTGATTTCAGGTAGATGTTAGCCGGCCAAAGCTCTGATATTAAGCAAAGATAACTCAAAATGTACCACTTTTATAAGGCAAGACAGGGTGTTAGTGATGAGCTGAAACTACCCCACACTGCTATCAATGGCTACACTGAAATTCTAAAAACTAATCTGTAGAGAGACCGCCACAACTTCAGCTGAGTTAATATTCAGTGAAAAACACAAATAAATAAATGAAATACAATACTATATGCAAAGAGCAGATAAAAGTGTACTTAAATTCACTTATACATCCAGCTGATTTCAGGTAGATGTTAGCCGGCCAAAGCTCTGATACTAAGCAGAGATAACTCAAAATGTACCACTTATATAAGGCAAGACAGGATGTTAGTGATGAGCTGAAACTACCCCCCCACTGCTGTCCATGGCTACACAGAAATTCTGAAAACTAATCTGTAGAGAGACCGCCACAACTTCAGCTGAGTTAATATTCAGTGAAAAACACAAATAAATAAATGAAATACAATACTATATGCAAAAGAGCAGATAAAAGTGTACTTAAATTCACTTATACATCCAGCTGATTTCAGGTAGATGTTAGCCGGCCAAAGCTCTGATACTAAGCAGAGATAACTCAAAATGTACCACTTATATAAGGCAAGACAGGATGTTAGTGATGAGCTGAAACTACCCCCCACTGCTGTCCATGGCTACACAGAAATTCTAAAAACTACTCTGTAGAGAGACAGCCACAACTTCAGCTGAGTTAATATTCAGTGAAAAACACAAATAAATTAAATACAATACTATACGCAAAAGAGAAGATAAAAATGTACTTCACTTATATGTCCAATTGATTTCAGGTAGATGTTAGCCGGACAAAGCTCTGATATTAAGAAGAGATAACTCAAAATGTTCCACTTATATAAGGCAAGACAGGATGTTAGTGATGAGTTGAAACTACCCCCACTGCTATCAATGGCTACACAGAAATTCTAAAAAGTACTCTGTAGAGAGACAGCCACAACTTCTCTGAACATGCGAATGTATTTTTATTGCTCTGTTTCCTGATCAGCTGCAAGATAACAAAAGGGAGATGTTAAGAATGTAAATTCAGTTAATCTGTCAGCCTGGGAACACCAGGAAAGTGTAAAAGATGTAATGTTTATCAGAACTGCAATAGCAGTTTAAACAGAGAGACTCAGAGGACATTAAGCATTTTTGTCTTGATCCTCCAACTCATAGCACTGCCTGTTGTCTCATGTAAGTTATCTTAGACTTGTGTTTTGTTTTAGAGATAGGTAGAACTAGAAAAGTTAGACTAAGTGTTTTTCTGTTATGTCAGAACTGTACTACTGAATTATTTTAAATATTTCTGTGTGATCTCTGAACTCTTGACTAGCACTGACTGTGTAGTAGAAGGTATCGTCTTTTGGTTTTAATTATTTATTATTAAATATTATAAAACCTTTTAACTGTGGCTGGTTTTGTGTAGAGATAATTTTAAGCTCTACAGTACATTGCATGTTTATAATGATTACTGTACCAAGTCACTCTAATAAGCCTTGACTGTTTAGTCACATCTACCAATTGGATAATAATATTGCACAGTAATAATTGGGCAGCCTTTTAAGGACCTTTGAGTAGCTGATAGATATTAGCTGGGTGGTGGCAAGTGGTACTACCGTATAGTCTGGGTAAAAGGGGCACAGCTGGAGAACCTGTGCCAGCCTTCCCCAGAAGTGTCTGTGTGGGTGTATAAACTCTTATCTCAAAGTGTGTCAGCTACTTGGCCAGGGACATGAAGCACTGGTTGGACAGAGAGGGTGCTGGAGATTTTAGCTTGCCCGGCTGGCTGAGATCTGGATCCTATAGCTGTGCCAGTGGGGAGTCTTATTGGGGACCTAGAGAGCAAGGGAGTGACCAGCCCCAGACTGACTGTGATCTCTGTGTGCTCTTAAGGGAAATTGCACTTTACTGTGTGTATTTGTTATCCTTTTTTCATATATGAGACGCCCTCTCTGGTGCTAGTGGTGAGGACGAGGCTCCTTGATTGCTGGGCCACGGGCATCACATATTAATTGGTGGCGGTGGTGGGATATCCACATCATAAATTAATTATTTGGCAAATACTAATTGGCTTATAGTGGTGTGGGTAGAGTGAATCCTGTAGCTTGTGTACAGTGAGCTTTGAAGGTGTTTTGTACTCTAAAACAGTCATGCAGTGAATAGTCAGAGTTCAGATCACAATTGTTTTATTTCTTTTGTTAGTTTAGTTAGTCAGGGTGAGCAGGCAGCGTGTCAACAGAGGAGTATGAAAAGCTGACAGGTAGCCAGCTGGCGGAGATCCGACAGGCTAGGGGACTGGTGCATGGAAACCTGAATAAGGCAGACATGATTGCAGCCTTGGTTACAGCTGCATCAGAAGACAGCAACCAGGAGGACAATCAGATTGGCAGTGGAGATTTAATACCCTCAGAGAATGGACAGCTCAACCTTTCTGCAGTGGACTTAAAAATCCAGCTGGTGCTAAAGAGACGTGAGTTGGAGGTCAGGCGTGTGGAATTAGAAGCAGCTGAGAGACTGAAGAGTCTACAGGCTGAGGAGAATGAGAAACTGTTACGTCTGCAAGCTGAGGAACAAGAGAGGCTGAAGCAGCATGAGAAGGGGATGCTGACTCTTCACCAGAGTCATGGAGGTAATGGGGAAGGGAATAACTGGACCCCAGATGCATAAAAGGTCAGTAAATTTCTTCCGCAGTTTAAAGAGGGGGATAATTTTGATAGTTTCATTCGTATGTTTGAGACGGTATGTAAACAGTATGAAGTTGACCAAGGGCTCTGGGTACAGTTCCTGACCCCCTTACTCAATTGTAAAGCTGTAACTGTTCTGTCCAAAATGTCTGACGTTGCATGTTTTGATTATACTGCTGTAAATAATTATCTGTTAGAACTGTTTAAGCTAACACCTGAAACGTATATGAAAAAGTTTTGTGAGCATAGACGCAAGGCAGATGAAAGTGTATGTGAATATGTTGCTGAATTGAGCACTTATTTCCGGTTTACTATCAAAATTTTGAACCGTACTCCGTCGACTGTACTATCGTCGAACACGGAAGTTCGAAAACGGTAATATCATTGTCAAAAAAATCTAGGAACGAGTTTTAACATGGGTTGAGGTAGGGGAAATGTTTGTAGTTCGGAATAATACTGAACACCTACCTCGACCCATGTTAAAACCCATTCCTAGATTGTTTTTTTGACATCGATATTACCGTTTTCGAACTTCCTTGTTCGACGATAGTACAGTCGACGGAGTACGGTTCGAAATTTTGATAGTAAACCCTTATTTCCATAGGTGGGTGAGTGGATGTCAGGTCACCACTTTTGAAGGGCTGGCAGACCTTCTGGTGAGGGAACAAGCCCATAGCACTTTGCCTGAGGACATGAGGATCTGGTTAGCTGATAGACAATGTGCTACTTCAGATGGGTTGGGGAAGAAGGGAGACCTATACCTGGCAATCAGGGCAGCTCTGCACAGGAAGGTGACCCCCCAGTACTGCTCATGGGTCTAAAGGAACCCATGGTGGTCAGCACAGACTGCCCCAACAGAATTTGCCAGTAGCAGGGGAAGCCACTAGGCCAGGTACACATCCAGGAGCTAGGATTAAATGTTTTGAATGCAATCAGTGAGGCCATGTGGCATACAGGTGTCCACAGAGGCAAGGTGGGGAACAGATGGTGAGGGAGCCAGTAAGTGGGAAAGGTTATCTTGAGACAACAGGGTTACTGAACTACCATCCTGCAGATGCCCTGAGTGGGAAGGATTTGGATGAGGCAGTACCCTGTGCTTGTGCAGTAACACACAGTCAGGCTAGGAGACAAGCATGTGGGTCTGGTAGCCTGGGGGCGACCCAGACAGACTGCATATTTGCAGCCAGGACTGGTGAGGTGGTTACTTCAGGGAGGGAGCTACTCTGTAGCAGTGAAATTGAAGGTGAGCCACAGCTGCTTGTGGGTACTGATGTTCCCTTGGACAGAGTGACTGCAAAGGTAGAGGTGAGTAGTAGTACTAGTACCCAGGCTGACAGTGAGACACCACTGTCAGAAGATGCCAGACTTCCTGTGGAAGGGGAGCTGGGAAGGGTTACAAGGGGAAAGTTGAAACAGGCTCAGCTCTCAGACCCTACATTGCAATGCCTGAGGCAGGTAGCTAGGGAGGCAGCTGATTCTCAATGAAATGGAGAATCTGTATACTGGGACAAAGGGTTACTATACAAAGAGTGGACCCCTGACAGAGGGCTAGAAGGTGAGAGAATACAGCAGTTGGTAGTGCCTAGAGCCTACTATCTCGCGCTTCTAGCCATAGCCTATGATATTCCCTTTGCAGGTCATATGGGCATAAAATGTACAAAGAGGCGTATTATGCAGTACTTCTATTGGCCTGGAATTTCCAGAGATGTAACAGGGTATTGCAGGACCTGTGAGCATTGCCAAAAAGTAGGCAAGGCAGGAGACAAGGTGAGAGCTCCTTTGATGCCTTTGCCTGTGATTGAGGAGCCATTTCAGAAGGTAGCTATGGGTATTGTGGGTCCTCTGAGTACCCCAATTCCGCAGGGAAAAAGTATATCCTATTGGTAGTGGATTATGCTACACGATACCCTGAGGCAGTGGTGTTGTCCTCCATTGAGGCAGAGAAGGTGTCAAATGCTTTGTTAGAGATTTTCAGCAGGGTAGGTTTCCCAAAAGAAATACTGACTGACAGAGGTGCCAATTTCATGTCAGACCTGCTGGCTTGTCTGTGAAAGTCCTGTGTGGTGAAGCACATAAAGACCACCCCCTACCACCCCCAGACTAATGGTCTTGTTGAGAGGTTAAACTCTACAATCAAGTCCATGCTACAGGCATTTGCAGCTCAGTTTAAGAGGGAGTGGGACAAATATTTGCCCCATCTGTTGTTTTCTTACAAAGAGGTTCCCCAGGAATCCACAGGTTTTTCACCCTTTGAGTTGCTGTATGGGCATAGGGTGAGGGGTCCTCTAGATTTAATTTGAGATGAGTGGAAAGGTGAGTACGAGTCTCACAAGGAGTCTGTTGTGGCATATGTCCTAAACCTCAGGACAAGGCTCAGGGAAATCATGGGCTTGGGCCAGGAGAACCTGGCAGAAACCCAACAACAGAAAAAGTATGGTATGACAGGAATGCTTGAGCTAGAGAGTATGCAATGGGGCAGCAGGTAATGGTTCTCATTTCTGTCAGACACAACAAGCTGCAATCAGCTTGGGAGGGTCCCTACAAAGTCGTAAGAAAGTTAAGTGATATTAACTACATGGTGGAACTGCTAGGCAGATGGCAGGGGCACAAATTGTACCATGTTAACATGATGAAACCTTACCATGATAGGGAGTCCCTTGTGCTGTGCATTTGCAGTGGATTGCAGGAGGAGTCTGAGGTAGATCTGGGGACTGATCTCTTCAGTGATGCTCGGGTTGACACCTCGGTGGAAGGGGTAGCAATGTCCCAGCAGCTATCTCCTACCCAGGTTCGAGAAATCCGAGCAGTGTTGCAGGAATTTGGGGACATGTTCACTGGGAAACTGCACACACCTGGTGCAGCACCAGGTGGATACAGGACCCCAAAGGTCTATTAGGCAGACCCCTTATAGAGTGCTTAGAGAGTCAAACAGACTCTGAGGGAAGAGGTACAGAAAATGTTGGAACTAGGGGTGATTCAAGAGTCCAACAGTCCCTGGGCCTCCCCAGTGGTGCTGGTGCCAAAGAAGGATGGCAGCGCCAGGTACTGTGTGGACTACAGGAAATTAAATAGTCACACAGAGTCAGATGCTTACCTCATGCCTAGGACAGATGAGGCCCGAGAGCAGCTGGGTGGGGCTAAGTATCTTACAACCACTGATCTTACCAAGGGTTACTGGCAGGTGCCCTTGATTCCCAGTGCTAGAGAGAAGTCAGCCTTTGTGACTCCTTTTGGCTTGTATGAGTTCACAAAAATACCCTTTGGAATGAAGAATGCCCCAGCGACTTTCCAGAGGCTGGTAGATTATATCCTAGCAGGAGCAGGAGGGTTTGCCCTTGCTTACCTGGATGATATTGCCATCTACAGCCATTCCTGGCCAGAGCACCTTCAGCATGTCAGGGAGGTGCTGGGCAGACTACAGAGGGCAGGGTTGACCATTAAGCCGAGCAAATGTAAGGTGGGTATGGCGGAGTTCTCCTACCTAGGACATCGAGTGGGGAGTGGTAAGATAAGGCCAGAACCTGCCAAAGTGGAAGCCATTCACATGGCCTACACCTGTTACTAAAAAGCAGGTGAGGAATTTTTAGGGACAGCAGGGTACTACAGAAAGTTCATCCCCAGTTATAGTACCATAGCTGCTCCCCTCACAGACCTGACAAGGAAGAACAGGCCAGATAAGGTAGTGTGGACCCCAGCATGTGAGCAGGCATTCCAGAAGGTTAAAGAAGCTTTGAGAGAACCCCCTGTGTTAGACAGTCCAGATTACAGCAAATAATTTGTTGTGCAGGTGGATGCTTCAAACCATGGGGTGAGGGCTGTACTTAGACAGATTTCTTCAGAAGGGGAAGAGCACTCAGTGTTTATTCTCAATCATAGGCTCCAACCCAGGGATGAATGCCATGCACCTGTAGAAAAGGATTGTCTATCCATAGTGTGGGCATTGCAGAAACTTCAGCCTTATCTCTATGTAAGGAAAGTCACAGTTATGACAGATCGCAACCCCCTAACTTGGTTAGACAGAGCCAGCCAGCAAAATGCCAAGTTGCTAAGAAGGAGCCTAGGGTTGCAAGCATATGATATGTCAGTGCAGCACCGCAGTGGAAGTAGCATCGCCAATGCAGATGGGCTCTCAAGACAGGGAATGGGGTAGGTATACTCAGATAGACCTGACCCTCTCAAGCGGCATTTCTCAAGGGTCACTTAAAAAACTAGCGTGAGTTCTCTAGGTGGAAGAAATGTGAAGATGTAGAGAAATGTGAAGGCTGCCAGCTTAGCCAGATAGAATTGTGCAGTTAATTCTATCATTTGTAAATATGAATGTAAACTACAGACTTGTTGTCTTAAATGTAAAGAAATACTGTTACATGTGGGACTGGAAATAAATGTGACAACAGTGCACTCTACTGACCAAAGTAAAGCATGTGGTGTGACCCTTTGAAATGGACGGTGGTGCCAAAAAGTCTAGGTGAAGAAATTCTTTCTATTGTTTTAACCAAGAGTTAACTTGCTAGATTTAAACATGCAAATGTATTTTTATTGCTCTGTTTCTGACCAGCTGCAAGATAACAAAAGGGAGATGTTAAGGATGTAAATGCAGTTAATCTGTCAGCCTGGGAACACCAGGAAAGTGTAAAAGATGATGTAATGTTTATCAGAACTGCAATAACAATTTAAACAGAGAGAATCAGAAGGCATTAAGCATTTTTTGCCTTGATCATGCAACTCATAGCACTGCCTGTTGTCTCATGTAAGTTATCTTAGACTTGTGTTTTCTTTTAGAGATAGCTAGAACTAGAAAAGTTAGACTAAGTGTTTTTCTGTTATGTCAGAACTGTACTACTGAATTAAGTATTTCTGTGTGATCTCTGAACTCTTGACTAGCACTGATTGTGTAAAAGAAGGTATCGTCTTGTGGTTTTAATTATTTATTATTAAATATTTTAAAACCTTTTAACTGTGGCTGGTTTTATGTAGAGATAATTTATGCTCTTATCGGTACTTGGGCAGGGACACGAAGCACTGGTTGGACAGAGAGGGTGCTGGAGATTTTAGCTTGCTCAGCTGACTGAGATCTGGACCCTATAGCTGTGCCAGTGGGGAGTCTTATTGGGGACGTGGAGAGCAAGGGAGCGACCAGCCCTGGTCTGACTGTGATCTCTGTGTGCTCTTAAGGAAAATTGCACTTTACTGTGTGTATTTGTTATCCTTTCATATATGAGATGCCCTCTCTGGTGTTAGTGGTGAGGATTGAGGCTCCTTGATTGCTGGGAGTGAGATTTCAGCACTGGGTAGTAGATGGTGTAGCTAGGTAGGAAAGGTTTTTAAGTCCCTCCTGGGTTAGGATTGTATTACTGAGAAGAAGGTAAGAGAGAAGGATGGTAATGATATAAAAAAGTGAAAACAATATTAAAAGGAGTGAGGTGATGCAATTAATGGGTGGGGGGGCAGTTACTGAGTAAATATGGCAGTAATCTGGAAGTTCAAAAACAACCCCAGTTTATAACTTGAAGTGCGTAGTTATCTGTAAGTGGGAAATGAAGTATAAAATGAAAAAGGAATATGATAGGTAAAATGAAATTTGAGGGGGATACTAGAATCTAGAAGGAGAATATTGATTATGTGATAAACTGTAATGATGCTTGTCCTGAATTGATTTTAAAATGAGGGAACCTTTTGAAATGTTGGGGCCTGCTAGCCTGAGTCCTGAAACTCTAACTGAATGGGTGAAGACTGGACTTGCATGTACAAAGCCTGCAATGCCATTTCTCAGACTATTTCCTTTTTCCAAGTTACGGCAATCTCGGAGTTGGTGTGTATAAATTTGGGGGAGGGGGGGTTGGGACTTGCCACCCACATCATGGGGGGTGCAGGAGGGGGCTTGCTCGCCCCTTTCCAAAGAGAAGTTTAAGGGAGAAGAGCGATTTTTGAGATTCTGCCCTCTGTGTTTTCAATCTTTTTTTTTTACTTGGCCCAATTTCGAGTGCCAGCATTTCAATAGAGAGTGCTAAATAAGGCAAGATTATGAAACATAGTGCAGTGATAATTCTGCAGTCACAGGGCTTTGTGGTGCACAACTGAATTGAAGAAGCATGCATGTGTTGCCACTATTGAAGAGAAATGCCTGTATCATTGCTGGGGCTGTGACGGGTTAGTGGGTTACTCCTGTCTGCAAGACTAGAGTAAGAGAAGCAGGGAACCCAGCCACCATCTGAGCCCTAACAAAGGTACTTCATGGAATGTGGGGAATGTCATTAAAATGGCAGTCAGGCTGACAGCAGTAACAGAAGTAAGATGTAACATTAACCCAGGTGTCACTTGGTCCAGAGCTTGCTATATATTAGGAAATATGTGAATGCAGTAGGAGACTGAGCGTGATCACACTGTGTGTGTGTGAAGAACATTAAGTCATAATATATAACTTGTTGTCTGCTACAATAAAAAAGTCAAGGTGAAAGTCCTCCCTTGGGGTTTAGCTGCTGTTACAGCCTAACCCTGCCACCCACTACAGGTTGCAGCAACATCTGCTCAACAGGTTCCAATTTTCCTAGTTTGAGGTCCATCTGATACTGATTCCACCAGTGTTAACTTGCCCAGCATGTGTCCGCTGATGGTTTGTTGGTGAAATCCCAGTCACTACTGGTTCCACTGAAGCAGTCTTACAAATAGTACAACAGATAACTAAAGTTGTCCTAACCAGTACTCATCTCAGATAATGTTTTATCCAGCCTCATTAGTTAAGGAGTCAAAAAGTGCTCTGTCAGTGTAGCTAGGAGTTTAGTTGGTTTGTGGAGTGTTTTATCCAGCCTCATTAGTTAAGGAGTCAAACAGTGCTCTGTCAGTGTAGCTAGGAGTTTAGTTGTTTCATGGAGTGTAGTACGGAATGTTAAGTCTGAAAGGCACAAACAGAAACTAAGCAGTCAGGAACATGGACTGAATAAGGGAAAAGAAATAAACCATTTTAATTTCATTACCAGCAAAGTACTGATAAACTGCCAGAGATGGCCCTTAATATCAAACAGAAGAAGTCTTTAATGTTGACTAAAAGAAGGCAGAAGTAGGGAACACTTTGCTGCAGGAAGTTTGTAAATGAACATTTTGCTGTATTTTTTTTTTTTTACACAAGATTCCTTTTTCTATGTATCATTTTAAATTGGAAAGCTCAAGCTTACATTTAGAGTTGGACACTTCAATCTGTGCAGCAAAAAAAAAAAAAAAAAAAAAAAAAAAGAAGCAAAGTTTAGCCAGTTTTTCACAAAAGTACCGATACTTCCAACAGTAACAAGGCTGTATGGGACACCAGAAGCTGCTGCCTGTTGTAATAAATCAGATATAATATACTGGGCTGGTACAAATTGAAAGAGCACCTTAACACCAAAATGGCCACAGAACAAATAACATTTGGTCAACTTCAACTGCTAAATTGTCTTCAAGTCAAAAAATCTAAACATAACTTTTGTTTCTCAAGTATCTTTGTAAAATAGTTATGAACTGGGACTAAATGCCTTTTTTCTTTTAATTCACAATGTCTGTTGATTTTTTTAACAAGTAAGGTTATTTGGGTTAACTGGAGCAACCATTAAGTCACAAAGGGGCAATATTTGGGGATGGGGAGGGTTCTGCCTTCCCCACTGTTGTGTGACCCTAGGGGATATGGTTTGCTTACAGCGCTGATAGAAAAAGATATTTTAATGTGTAGGGGTGAGATGTAGATAAGTTATTTTACTGATCAGTCACTTTCTTCAAATTGGTATTTCACCAAGTGATGATGTTTCATTTATTCTTAGTAAGTAAGGAATCTTCTGCAGATTCTGGAATTTTAACAAAAAAGACAAACGTATCCAAAAGGATAAAAAACTAGTAACAAAATGAAATCCGTTTAATGCACAGAATAAGCCTTCAAAAACAAAGCGCTTTCATCATTTCCCAATGGCTTCTTCAGAGTCAATGAAAGGCTCAAAATTACAGCTTTTTATATTCTGACATCACCACGCTCAAACCAATCATTCTAAAATCATCAATTAATTAATAAAACATTAAATTACTATATATATATATATATATATATATATATATATATATATATATATATATATATTAAAATATAATATTGTTGAAGAAAATAAATGTATTTACATATATATTGTAACACCTACCTACCTACATACTTTAAACTTCCACCTCTTATAGAAAGTATATATGTGTATGTAATACAAAGAACAATAATTAAACAAATAAATCAATACTTGTATAAATATTATACTTTATATAAAGAACATTTATTTTCATCAACAATTATATTATGTTTTTAATTCATATATATATATATATATATATATATATATATATATATTATATATACATATATTTTTGTATTTAATGTTTAATTGATTAATTGGATTAATTGATGGTTTTAAAATGATTGGTTTGAGCGTGGTGATGTTAGAATATAAACAGCTGTAATGTTGAGCCTTTCATTGATTCTGAAGAAGCCATCGGGAATTGGTGAAAGCGTTTAGTTTTTGAAGGCTTATTCTGTGCAGTAAAGGCGGATTTAATTTTCTGCTTTTTCGGATTTCATTTTGTTACTAGATTCTGGAATTTTGCTTGTTTGGATAATGACCAGTGGAAGCACAGGGAATTTGAAGGACCAACACAATTGCATGGGGAAGCGATCACTTTGAGTAAGCTCATGTGGTACATTTGTAAGGATTATATCTGGAATAGAAGTGTTTATTTATTGAAAGCATGTAATGTGTACTTTCATTTACCAGTTATATTAAATTTTGTAAGTCTAAATGGCGATTCAGTGATAATTCATAATGTCCTGTCCAATCAATAGTTAATTTGATAATTGGTAGTCATTTTTCTTTGGATAATGAGATTGTTTGGTAGGGGTGGTTTAAATACAGGTAAAAGAGTACTGGAAAAAGGATTTTATTTATTTTTTTGCAAGTATAGCTGGTACAAATTTGAATGTTACACATAAGTAAAACACCATCTTTGTCTCTGTTGATGGGGAAGATATATTAGGTCTTTGTTATAGAAGTTGTTATAGAAGAAACATATTACTGTTACATGGACTTTATTATACCTATCAATTGCTAACAGTCTTTAATTTATGTTTATTTTAGTCCCCTTAGTAAATCCAAATCTGACTGTAATCCTCAGTGATTTCTTAGAAAACTGAACGTATTACATGGATGGTCAAGCTGAAATATGAGGCAAAATCAGGGCGTTCTTCAAAAATGTCATGGACAGATGAAAGGTAACATTCATTAACATAGGCAAAATCAGAGGCAATTAAGAGATGTCCTTCCATATCGCTGTTGCAGTATTCTTCACATAAAGGATCTCCTGACAAGGATAGTCCAACACCCAGCCTGTGTACCAAAGCCTTTAGGTCTTATAGGCACTGTACATCACATGTATGCTTCCCACACAAGGTGCTGAGCATAAAGGTGATGTACGGACGCAAACACTCAGAACTTTGCTGCCAGTCAGAAGACCATTATCAAACATTGGTTTTAATGTCCTTCCAATGTGCTGCTACTAAGCCGCTGTCAGATAAGTGCCCATTGGGATTTCTACTCTCCTTTTTTCTGGTTTGTATGATATTTATGTTCATGTCTTCCAGGAACAAAAATGTCAGTGTGGGAGGCAGATTCCCATAAAGACAATCATGACCAGTATAGTTTTTGCTCGGGTGATTCTCACAATCATATGTAGTGCTCTATATACCAAGTGTTTGTGTTTAAGAGCTTGCATAGTTATCTGCTCTCCTTATCCGTATATTTTGAGAAGCAATGACAAGCTGTTGGCTTAGGGTGCTCTGGCAGAACCCTTCTATCCCAAGAGCTAGCCATCTACCAAGAAAAAGACCAAAAAGATTACCAGTTGCTGTACAGCCTTCCCTGAACATCTCTCTAGAGGCTAGTGAAAGCCCTGAAGACTGTCTGGTGCTTGCCTCAGGTTTCTCTGCCATGACCCTGTCAGAGGCCAGCATGGATCTGAATTCTCGCACATCCTTGGAGGCCTTTCCAGTGTCTGCACCTAATGTTGGGGGGGGGGGGACCTCAGCTGATAATAGAGGAGGATTCCACAGATTTTATTGAGGGAGGAAATACTTACCACTGTCATTGAATCTTGGCAAGGGTCTGAATCTCTGACGGTCTTTTGGCCATATGTGCCACAGACTAAGAAACATAAAACTTAAACACATTTCCCCTTTTCTTAAGGAGCCACAGTATGAATGGCAGATTTTTATTTACTGCATGCTGTTTAATGCCTTAATGGCCTTGAAGCCTCCTCAAAGGGTGTTTGCCCCCCCCCACTCTTCCACTTCTGTTACGAGGCATACGGAATTGGATTCTTCAGATGAGGATTTGGATTCTGGGTAAGAATCAATGACTTATTATTCCCAGCTTATTTCCCCTCTAGACTATGATTCAGAGAAAGAGGATTTCATGAGTCCAGACTCCCCAGTGGAAGAATTGTTTTTTGGGGATATTGTTGCTCGCATGATGAAATATTTCAAGCAGAACTGTTGCCAGGTCTCTGGCATTCAAGAAAACGTACTATGAGTTCCTACAAATGGAGTCTTCTAAACCTCCTTCTTCCCGTTCTGTTTTGGCTACCCTTTTGGACACAATTTCTGCTGCCTCTGTAGTTCCTGACTCTCAGCTTCCAGCATCAAAGAAACATGGCTGGTTCTACAGGGTTCTTGAGGACTTCAAGTCTTTGTACAAGTGCCCTTGTGCTGATCCTTTACTTGTCTCATTTTCTTCTGACAAACCCTCTAATTTGTTGCCATCTACTAAGCTCCTTATTTCTGATAAGGATAGTCGAGCCAAGAAAGGTTGGGCAAGAAAGTTTATGCTGCTGCCACCCTGTCTTTTTGGGCAATTAATTACAAGCCTCTTGTGACCAGGTATGTTTTGGACCTCCTTTCCCAGGAATCTATGGTGGTCTCTGACCTTCCTGATTCTGATGGAAAGGCTTCAGCTCTTTCCCCTCCTGTGGTTCACTTCTCAGGTTGCCTATCATTCGATAAAGTCCAGCTGTGATGCAGCTGATGCCTCATCCAGAGTTGCTGCATTTGGTTCAGTGATGAGGCATTGTTCCTTGCTATGGCTTCAGTCTTTACCCGATAATAATAAGACCAAGTTTTTAGATACCCCCCGGATAACAAAAAGTCTTTGTGGGACAGCTACTGCTGACTTATTAAAGTCAATCCAGGATACAGGCAAGGGCTTGCAGGAAATTAAACATATTTTTTTCTCCCCTATCCCCAAATTCTAGAGGAATTATCCTTCTAAGTCTGCCTTTGTTTATAGTCAGACTCACCCTCATGCTAAAGGCAGGAAGGGTTCTAGACGTATTCCTCCTGCTAAGTCTACTTAGACTCCTCCTCCCCAGAAACCTTCTTTTCAGGACAAGTCTGTTTCTATTTGATGTTTGGCCAACCCTTCCCCTCGACCAGGTCTCCTTGTCTCTCTGTCTTTATTTCCTCCAAATTGCCATTGCATCACCTCAGACTTTTGGGTGCTGTCTATTATCTGTCAGGGATATTTCATAGTTTGGAAGTCCCTTCCCTCCTTTTCAGACATTCCTCCACCAATATGAGAACGGCTTCAGAGGTTCTACAATCCATTTTGGATCAGGGCACCATTCAGCTCATTCCACCCACCCACATGGGGAAGGAGTTTTGCTCCATAATGTTTTTAGTTAATCGGAAGAAAAGGTACCTGGAGACCACTTCTGGATCTTTCTTTTATCAACAGCTTTCTCAAGGTTCCTTCTTTTCAGATGTCCCTTCAGACCTTGTTTCCTTTTCTTCCCCAGGCCTTTGTGGTTTCTCTAGATCTCAAGGATGCATATCTTCACATCCCTATTCACCTTCTGTTCAGGAATTATTTTTTTTTTACATTTCTTTGTTTCTTCCTTGCATTTTCAGTTCTCCGCTTTTCGCTTGGGCCTTTCTACTGCTCCAAGGGTATTCACCAAATGCCTCACTCCTCTCATTGTTTTTTGCAGGTTGTGGGGGGGGGGAGTAACAGATTTTTCCCTACGTAGACTACTTCATCACTCAAGCTTCTTCTCCCATTGGTCTGCTGCAGGATCTCCAGTTTACCATTTGTCTTTTACACAGTTTGGGGTTTACCGTAAACATCCAGAAATCAGTCCTTGTGCCTTCCCAGAGTCATGTTTTACTCAGATGCAGACTTTAGGCCATTCCTATTCTGGCGTCTTTCATTACCTCCACAGTTCTATCCCCAACAACCATTTCCTGTCTTCTGTCACAGCCAGGGAATTTTTCAGGGTTAAGAGATTCATGACGTCCATCATGCCCATGCTCCCTCTCAAATGACTTCGTATGAGGAAGTTTCAGTGGCAACTCAAATTGGCGTTGCTTCGCCGTTGCCAGCCCCTGGAGCTCTCTGCTCTTTTTCTTCCTTGTCTTAAGCTCGAACTTCAGTAGTGGATTCATCAACTCTCTGTCAATCCAGGGCTTCCCTTTTATTCCTCTCAGCAGGTGTTCATGGTTTCCTTAGACGTAGGATATGGATATTCGTGTGGCCCCTTAAGGTCCAGGGTCTCTGGCCTCCTTATCAGATGTCAGACCATATCAACATAAAAGAGATGAGAGCTCTGCAAGCCTTTCATTCTCTTCTTCATCCCAGACCTCGTAAAAGTCTTCACAGACAGTAACAGTGATGTGGTATGTCAACAAGCAAGGGGGGCACAAAGTTCTATCTCCTTTGCAAACTAGCTCTTCATGTCTGGGATCTCGCTATCTTGTATCAAATGGCTCTTCAAGTGGTTTACATTCCCTCAGAGCACAATCTCGTGGCAAATTGTTGTCCCCTCCCTCTGAACAGACAACTTCCTCTATTCTGTTCCAGAGTCCCACGTCCTCTGACTTTAGAAACTGGGAACCCTGCCTTTTCCTTGGAAGGCACTATTTATATATGCCTCACCCCACTTCCTCTGTTAACATGAATTCTGAACAAAATCAGGCAGAACTCTGGCAAAATCTTGCTGGTGACTTCTTTTTGGCCAAGGCAGTATTGGTTCCCTCTTCTTTCTCACTTGGCCAGATGTAGTCACCACAAGTTACCTCACCAGTGTATCTCATCATTCAAATCAAGAGATCTCTTATCAGTCCTCACCTGTCCACTCTTTAAATGACACTGGGGGGGGGGTAGGGTTTTGAGCCCATTTAGGCACCTCTTTTCTGAGGACATGCTCTGGGTTCTACAGGAGGCCAGTAAACTCATTACCAGAAAATTATATATATCTAACTGGAAAAGATTTTCTGTCTGATGCCTTTATCGCCATTAGGATCCCCTATCTGTTGAGGTCCTCTGGTTCTTTCTTATCTGTGTGATCTGCTGTATTGGCATATTCTTCAGTTAAGGCTTAATTGTCAAACAAATTCTGTTTTCCCTTGAATCCTCCTCTGGCCCCTAGCTTTGAGGTCAAGCAAATTCTTAAAGGCATCCTTCATATCAGGCCTCACGGGAAGGCTATTCTGCCTTATTGGTATTCCAGTTTTGTACTTGAAAATTTGACCCAGGCTCCTTTTGCACCTGCTTTTTCACTTTCTTACAACAATGTACTTAGAAAACTGTTGTTCTTTTGACTCTTACTTCTGCCAAGCGAGTGTCTGAACTCCAGGCTCTCGTGGCTATTTCTCCTCATTTCATTTTTCATAGTGAGATGGTGTCTGTATGCATTAATCCTTCTTTTATGCCCAAGGTGGTCATTTGTCCCTTAATTAGTCTATTGATCTTCTTTCCTTTTTCCATTTTCTGCAGTCTACCAGTGAAAAGGTTCTTCACACCTTTGAGTTGCATAGACAGCTCAGGTATTATTTGGATAAAAACTAAATTTATTTGCAAATCTGAACAACCTTTAGTTTCTTTTCATCCCGGAACTTTGGATTTGGCTGTTTCTAAGCAAACTGTCTTCTCCTGGATTTCTAAGGCCATTTCCTTTTGTTTTTCTTTTCATGGCAAATGTCTTTCCTCGTCGATAAAGACACATTCTACTAGGGTGGTTGTCTCCTCTGGTGTTTTTGGAATGGTTTGGATACCATCTCCACCCTTGGGGGCTGATACTTGATCCTCTTTTCATACTTTCACTAAACATTACAATTTGGATGTTATTTCCAGGGCCAGAGTGGGCTTTGCCAGGGCAATCCTACATGGATTTGTAGATGGTTCTTCTGTTTTCCTCCTCCCAGGCTTCCTCTTGATCTCTTGTACTCTCCCTTATGTTAAGAATACGGCAGCAGTGATATGGAAGGACATAGTACAGTTGTGTAAAATGTTACCATAACAGTAGATGCCTTCTGTTTAGTGTTGCAGTATTCTGTCCCCCCTTCTTTCTCCTTCTGTTCTAGCTCTTGCTCTTTATTTTTATTGCCTTTTGGCCAAGGAGTCCTTTTTCCTTTCGTTTCTGCATGGATATCCTCCTTTATCCGTGAGGGTGTTCTTTTCCACCTGGGGCTTTTCATTTCTGAATGCTTGCATCTGTATGTCACCTTTATGCCCTATTCCTTGTGCAGGGAGCATATGTGTGACATATGGCACTTGTAACACCTAAAAACTTTGGAATACTGGACGGACACTAGGCTATCCTTGGCAGGAGATCCCTTGCATGAAGAATACTGCAACAGTGAAGAGAAGAACATCTACTGTTATGGTAAGATTTTACACAACTGTACTCTATGAACTTTGTGCTACATGTGTTATACTTGTGTGACTGTGAAAGAGAAGCAGCCTTCACATTTTTTTCCACATAAAAGGAATACAGAATGCTTGGGAGTTGAAGACCAGATTAACCAGTAATGTACAATTAACATTAAAGTTGAAAATTAGACACACAAAAAAAAATACAAGTAAAATTGCCCCAATCAGAAAATCCTGCTGTATGTCATTTTTCTGTCTCACTGACTTGGTAATGGACTTTGCCAGCCCTGATGTGATGTCAGCTGATCAACAAGGAAGGATAACTTCCTGCAGAGTAATCAGTGGGTGCAGAGCAAGTTATGGCTATTTATTTTATTTTACAGTTGTTTACCTGGAGTGTCCGGCTGGGCCAATGGCCCGTTTTTAGTGGAGGACCGGGGAGAAAAGCTCCAACTAATAGAACTACCACAAATATTTAAAAGTTTAAAAAAGTATAAGAATTTACAAAAGTGTAACAAGAGAAGTAACATATAACAATATTGTGAACATCTGACAGTTTTGATAAGAATATGTTCAGGTGTAAACACTTAGTAAGAATTGGTGAGACAATGTTTAAAAACAATTGCAACAATGTAGAAAAACAGGAAAATGTATAGTTATAAGCATTTAGTAAAACATTTTTATATAAAATGAGGGTTGGTATAAGGTTTGAGAGAGCATGGGAAAGAAGTTTGAACATTTCAGGAATTACTGGGTGATGTAGAGCTAAAAGAAGTGTTGGAGGTGGACAGAGAAGGGGATATAATTATTGTCTGATATGGAGTTACTGTGAAATTTCAGCCTGGTTTGCTACAGGAGCAGAGCCAGTTGTTGAGGTAATCCTTTAGTAGGTATTTGAAGTTAGGTGAGGTAAAAGAAGTGTGTAAGCTATTCCACAGTTTGGATATTTGATGAGAGAAAAGGTAGTCACAAAAAATATTGGATTTTGTTACTTTTAGTAGGTTCTTGTTGTAGGATTTCAATACTGTTGGGCAGGAGTAGGGTTCATCTTGGTGTTTGAGTACAGGGCAGTTAGTGGGATTTTGGAGGATAGAATGAGAAAAGTTAACTGGTTCAGTGTAAGAAGGTTAGGAAGTTCGAGCCATTTTAGCTGGAGTAGGACAGTACAGTGGTGAAATCTGAATAGGAGGTTAGAGGCGAATTTTGCGAATTTATTGTAGCAGGATTTGAATGTATTTAAATCAGTTTTTCTTAGGTTTGTTAAGAGTAGTAAAGCACAGAGAAGAGTAGAAAGAAGGTGAGTATGGGCTCTGGCCTTTCTGGGGGAGTCAATAAGGTAGGGGTTAATTCTGTAGAGAGAGCCTAGTTTGATATGTACTTTTATGATTGTGGTTGCTAGTTGCTAGGTGCTTGTCGAATCTGAGATGGTTGTCAATAATAACACCTAGGAGTTTGGTGTGGTTGACAGGCTTGATGATGGTGTTATTTGAAGAAGTGATGGTAACATGGAATAGAGTACCCAATGGTTTGTTGCTGGTAAAGAGCATAAGTTTTTTTTTTTTTTTGCTGGGATTTAGGATGCGTTGACAGCCAATAAGGTAGTTTTCCATGTCAGTGAAGGTGTTTTGAGTTATTTTTTGTAGGTCTGGTGGAGAAGGAGCTGAGCATATAAGGGTGGAGTCATCAGTGTATTGTACGATTGTGGCATTTTTGGTTGCAGAGGAATGTTTATTTGTGAAGATGGAGAAAAGTAGTGGCCCAAGTAGAGATCCTAGAGCAACACTAATAGAAATGGATAGGAGAGAAGATAGCTGATTGTACCATTTTACGGCTTGTTGACAGTCTGATAAGTAGCTGTGAAACTGTGAGAGAGAGTGGAGTAGGATAAGTTTAGGGAAGCCAGTTCATTCAGGATGGGAGATGGTGTTAAAGGCTTTTGACATGTCTAAGAGGATGGAAGAGATGTGGAGGCCAGAATTTCTAAAATGATTAACAGAATTTGAAAAACTGACAAGTGCAGTGGTGATCCTGTGCTTGGGCCTAAAGCTGTGCTGAGAAGGTGATAGGAGATTGTTGTCTAGTAAGTATTGGAGTAACTGAGTGTATATGCATTTTTCTAGTATTTTTGCACAAGGGGAAAGTAAGGCATTTGGGCTGTAAATGTTGAGCTTGGTGGATGAGCCACCTTTATGAAGAGGTATGATGTATGAGATTTTCCATAGTTCATTATTATATATCATATTATTCTTTGATGGATCTATTAATTAGAATAGAGAGGGGATAAGCAATGACATCGGAAGCTAGTTTGAGGAATTCATTTGGGAATTGGTCTGCAGCCATGGATGAGTGTTTGTTTGGTTAGTATTTTTTTAATAGTATTTTTTAGTACGGGGTTCCAGGTGAAAGAGATTCAGTCATCTTTGGTATGTGCAGGAATGGTGAGTGAATTGTTGGAGTTGTTTTGTACAAGGAGTAGGATGATATTGCTAAAGTATGAGTTAAATTGGGATGCTACGGTCTCACTCATATTATTGGTAGTGGGGTTGGGAGTTGGTTTATTTCATGGTTTTTGAAGATTATTGATGGATTGCCAAAACTTGTGAGGATTGTAATAAGTTCTCTAGTAAGCTTTTTAGTCATTTCTGTTGTGTTTTTTTGGCTTGGTTGTGCAGTTGTCGATAGCTGAGGAAGGTATTTTCATTTTTTGTATCCATATACCGGAACCAGGTTTTATCTCTAAGTTTAAGTAGTTTTGTGGTTTCTTTAGATAACCAAGGTACCTGTTTGGCTTTGGTACATATTTTTTGAGGTGGGGCTACGTTGTATAGAGCATTGATGGGTATTGTTTTGGAAGAGATCTTCCTTAAAAAGAAGAATGAGAAATGCAAGCTTAAATAATGCAAAACCAGCTAAAGTAGTCAAATACTGAGGAGGTGCATTTTGGGAACAGACAGACTGCTTTGATATTCTCAGTTTGCACATGGTCCTTAAGTGACCCATGATATAGATGAGCCAGCAGAGGAAGATGGTAATGAGAAATGAAGAGGAAGGAAGCAGCTACCACCATTCCAAACTAATACCCAACATCTGTAGACACTGCAGCATGATGTCAGGCTGACACATGCATACCCATCAAGCTGACACAAATGGATATAATTATTTTAGGTCATGATCCAGTTATACTGGAAATGAGAGAGCTGACCAGTTTAAATTGAAACACTAATGATTTAGTAATCAATACTGTAGCTCGAGATATCCTCAGGAGTGGTGGGAGGATGTTTTTATTATGAGATATGAAGTGAGTCTGAGGATAAGATTTATTTATTTTATTTTATTTGACATTTCTTAACCAGGATGGTCCAACTGGGCATAACCCTTTTTCAGTGGAGCCTAGGGGAGAAAATCCCCACAAAAACAACAGTAAGAATACAGTAAGATACAGTAGAAGACAAATATTTATAAATTTAACAATATCAGCAGTAATAATATCATTAGCAGTAATAATATCAGTAGCAGTAATAATATCAGTAGCAGTAATAATAATATCAGCAGCAGTAATAATATCATTATCAGTAATAATAATATCATTAACAATAATAATATTATTAGCAGTAATAATATCAGTAGCAGTAATAATAATAATATCAGCAGCAGTAATAATATCATTATCAGTAATAATAATATCATTAACAATAATAATATTATTAGCAGTAATAATACCATTAGTATTAATATAATTATCAGTAATAATAATGTTCTTCTTTCGGCTTTTCCCGGTTAAGGGTCACCACAGCGGAAATCCAGTCCACTAATGATTGGCAGTAGCTTTTTACGGTGCCGAGGTGCCAGCCCGACACCCAACCTTCAACGAAGGCATGCCCATTCACGCATGTCTTTCGAATACCATTTGACCGTGGGGAGGACATGCAGTCTCCACACAGAAGGCGCTCTAGCTGAGAATCGAACGGGAAAACCTCTTGCTGTGAGGCGACAACGCTACCGCTGCACCACAGTGGCAATAATAATATCAGCAGTAATATCATTAGCAGTAATAATAATATCATTAGCAGTAATAATATCAGCATTCATAATAATATCATCAGCAGTAATAATATCATTAGCAGTAATAATAATATCATTAGCAGTAATAATATCAGCAGTAATAATATCATCAGCAGTAATAATAATAGCAGTAATAATATCATTAGCAATAATAATATCATTTAACTATAAGTAAGGAGTAAGGAGATAGAGAAGGTAATAGACAAAGAAAAAGAAGGCAGTAGGAAGGAAGCAGAGCTAGAGTACGAGAGGATTTCAAGTTGGATGGTACTATTAAGATGCAGTTTTAGTGTTTTTTTAAATTCATGAACATTAGAGATATTTCTCAAGGGTAGAGGAAGTTTGTTCCAATGGGAGACAAGAGAAGCGCCGAAGAGATACTGTCCAATAGATTTATTAGGTTTATACATTTGAAGTAGATGTCGATCAGAACTTCTGAGAGATTGAGGGGGGGGGTGTAAAGAGAGATAAGTGCTGAGATATTAGGGCAGTTGTGGGGTTTATTCAGTATGGAATGAATAACTCGAAATTGAGAAAATAAGAGTTTGTTAGGAAACTCTAATCAGTTAAGTGACTTCAGAGCTAGGCAATGATGAGATCTGAAAGAAAGGTTGGCAGCGGATCTGGATACTTTATTATGGGTAGGTTCTAATTTGGAAAGAAGAGAAGACTGTAGATTAGTTAGGACTTGTGAGCCATAAAAGGGATTAGGAAGAAGGAAGGCATGGGCGAGTGAGATTCTAGTGTCACGGGTGAGGAACCTTTTATTTCTATACAATAAACCACACTTTTGGTGAGTTTTTTTAATACAGTGATGTACATGTAAGTCAAATTTGAGCCGATCATCTGTGGTCACACCAAGGAGCTTAGTATGAGGTTCAGGGGAAAGGAAGGTATTATTTAGTAAGGAGATGTTAAATGATGATTTCAGATGGTAGAGGGATTTTGGGAGGAAGAGGAGGAGTTTTGTTTTTTGGGGGTTAAGAATGAGTTGATAGTTAGCCAGGATTCAGTCAGGTTAAAGTATTTTTGTGTGATAGATAGATCTGTAGGGTTCTCAGCAAAAGAGATAATAGTGGAGTTATCAGCAAACTGAATGAGGGAGGACTGGGTACAAGATTGGTATAAATGGTTAGTAAAGATGCTAAAAAGAAGGGGACCTAGAACTGAGCCTTATGGAATGTCCATATTAATAGGGAGAAAGGGAGAGAGAGTTAGATAGCCATTTCACAGATTGCATCCTGTCAGTAAGGTAGCTGTTGAACCAAGAGATAATAGAAGTGGATAAGTTGAGTTAGGCTAGCTTGGAGAGGAGGGAGGAGTGCGAGACAGTGTCAAAGACTTTAGAAAGGTCTAAGAAGAGGCAGGACACAAGTTTATTGTTATCTCTAGCTAGATAGATAGAGTTGATAAAAGAGAT
This sequence comes from Protopterus annectens, assembly GCF_019279795.1. NCBI lineage: Eukaryota > Metazoa > Chordata > Ceratodontiformes > Protopteridae > Protopterus > Protopterus annectens. The sequence continues at coordinate 118,891,109 of NC_056743.1, forward strand.
GAGAGCAGTAGTTATACTGTGGAAAGGGCGAAAACCATGCTGGGTTGGAGTAATCTAGTTTTCTTGGATAAGATGGGTTAAGATTTGTTTGTGAACACAATATTCAAGAATTTTGGAAAGAGGAGAGAGAATTGCTATAGGCCAGTAATTAGAGAGTTCAATAGAATTCCCTCCCTTGTGGATGGGTATTATGTGGGACTTTTTCCAAATAGTAGGGACAGCTGATTCTCTAATGGAGTGATTAATAAGGATAGAGACAAGATATGCTACGGAATTAGCTGCAATCTTAAGGAAGTGCGGTGGCAGTTTATCAGCAGAAGGTGAACATGGTTTTAGTTTAATAATCAAGTTTTTAATATATTTACTAGGCATTGTTTTTAATGAGAAGGGGGAGGTGAGTGGTTGAGAGATGGTAGGAGGTGAAAGATTAGGTGGGTAGGAAGTCTGCATGAGCTTACTGATGGTATCAGTGAAGTACGAGTTAAAGAGAGATGCAGTTTCAAGTGGAGTGTTATTAGGACTTGGGTTGGGAGTTGAAGGATTGCCAGGGTGGAGAATATGGTTAACAGTGCTCCAGAATTGTTTAGGGTTTCTAGATGAAGATGTTTGGTGAATGAGATAGAAGTTCTTCTTATCCATGATAATGTACTTCTTAGTCAGATTACGAAGTTCTCTATATATTTGGAAATTAGAGGGAGATTTTGTTTTGGTCCAGCGTTTCCATGCATTGTCTCTTTTATGAGTAAGAGACAGTGTGAAGTTAGAAAGCCAAGGAGAACATGGAAATTTAACTCTGACAGATCTGGGAGGGGCAAGAGAATCAGGTGCGTTAAGGAAAATAAAATTAAATTGAAATATAGCATCATCCAAAAGTAGGAAAGAGAGAAAGAACCAATCAGTAGCTTGGAAAGAGTTGTTAAAGATTTGAGGGTCAAAGTTAGTTAGCTTATGACATGCAATAATTTTATAAGGTCGGGACTGATGGGAGGGAAAATCTTTGGATACACACAGGGCTGTGGTCACTTAGGGAGTAGGGGAGGGATTCAGGATGGTGATAGAGGTAAGGATTAGGCACAAGCATCCAACCAGTGATAGAGCTGGTGTTAGGCTTATGATGAAAAGTAGGAGAAGAGATAAGTTGAGTGTAACAATATAGGTTTAGACCTGAAGCTGGAGGGTTAGAGCAGATGGTAAACCAATTAGTACTGACATCACCAAGTAGTATGGTCTCACTGGGTAAGTTATCAGACATCCAATGGAGAATATCTTCTCATAAGGGAACATTATTTCCAGGGGAAATATAGATGGCAAAAATTGTTAAGGTTTTATGTTTGTAGTCAGCAATGATAAGTTCAGCTGGGTGAAAAGAGGGATAAGGTATGGAAGAGGGGGTTAGGGTCAGGAGATTAAAGTATAAAATGGCAACACCTCCACCTTTTTTATATGTTCTAGCATGACATATAATGTTGTAACCAGAACGAACAAATTCATTGTCATTGTTGTATGGTTTTAGCCATGTTTCAGAGTAACAATGTAGGGAGAATATTGATCTATCCAAGAGTGAAAGTCTGATGTTTTATTGAGGACACTGTGAATATTAGTGGAGTAAAGGGTAGAGCTTTGGAGTGAGGGTTATGTGAGTGCAAGATAGTTTGATAGCCAGAGGAAGCAGAGGATGGGTTAATAGTGGGACCTGGTTAGAATGGATGTCCCCTAAGAGTAGTAGAGTGTTTAGAGGGTGAAAAAGAAGAATAATAAAAGGAGAGAAACAGTGGATTTTGTTTTGATTATATCAAGTGGAGAGATCATAAGGGAAAGTTTGATTTTAGGGAGAGTAAAGTTGGTGCAAGAAAAGAGAGAGGAAGATATGATAGAGGAATAATGAGTTAAAGAAAGTGAAGTGTAGTGAGAAGAAGTCGGAAAACAAGGTTGCAAATTAAAGTTGATTGTGATGAGGTTAGGGTGTAAAAGTGCATAAGAATAATGGATATAAGGAGAGGGAGAAGAGGAGATAAAAAGGAAAAGAGAATCATAGTATAATGAAATGGGAGGGTAAATCCAGAGAGGCTAGTGAGTGTGTGGAGGGGGTGAGAATGTAAAGTAGGAAGGAATATAGAGGGGAGTAAACAGAGAGAGGAGAAAGGAGTAATATGATAAGTTATATGAGCAGCTTGTGAAATAGAGAAAGAACAGGATAGGGTAATATGTAAAGGAAGTGAGGTGGAGGAGGGTGGAGCTAGGAAGTATGACTATAAAGGAAATTGATTAGGGGTGGAAATGGGGTAGGGTAGGGGAGCGATTGGAGCAGGTAGAATCAAGTAGAAATGACAAATCTTCAGAAACAATCAGCAAAGAAAAGAAAAAATACCATCGACAAAAACCTACTCTCATACTGCATATAACATCCCAGTGTAAACAAGAGTAGCAGGTTCACACTAATTCAAGAGAAAAACTTTCAGGTAAGAAGACTAACAAATTAACAAGAGGGAAGCAGTCTAAAGATGTGCTGTAACATAAGGCAGATAGCTAAAAGTATAAATCCCCTACAGAGTCAGTAAATTAGACAAGGGAAGTGTAACAGAGATTGGAGGAGCATCTAATAGTGTCAAAACTTGATTAGGAAAACCAGTATATAGAGTGAATATGACTCGCAGTACAAACAAGTACACAAAGCAAAAGCAGTTTAATGGGAAAGGATTATACCATGTAATTAAAGCAGGAAGGAGGGAACGCTATAGAAAGCGACTTGGCAAGTGTGCACACCTCACAATGTGTTACAGCAAGTAAATCAACAACAAAAAAAAATAGTTTAAAACAAACTTCCAAAGGAGAGAGTACAATTATCTAAAGGGACTCCTTTGCCAGGAATGTGACTACTGGAGCAGGGGAAGAAAGTAGCACTTCTACAGAAACTGCCAGGAGTCGGGTTCCAAATGAAGCTGAAAAAGAAAAAAAAGCACAAAAGTAGTAGTAAGAGCTAGGCAGGAAATAATAAATGCTTTTAAAAGAATGATTATCACAGTATACTACCTAGAGACCAAAATATCCTGACAGTAGTATAATTACAAAAATTAAACTAAGCTAATAGGATATTAAAATAAAACTAAGCAATTTACAAGAAAGGCTACAGCAAGGATTATTACCTATGCAAAAGACAGCAGCGTCAGTGTCAGCAAGCATGCAACAACCAAACAGGTCGAGCAGCGTGTTGACATAGATATTAACACAGCATAAAAAACTGTACTACAACAGTAAAAATATATATTTTCCAGGTATACGACACTTATCATAACAATATAGTGAAACTTAGTTACAAAATATGAATATAATGGAGTGCACACGGTCAGAGATGAAAACTTGGGACAAATTTAAGAACATTTTAAAGGTAGTGTTAAAGCAATATTATCATCATACAAGGAAATTTGATAAATTTATACTGGAGGAATGGTTGCAGTGGCTGCTGGAGGAATGGTTGCAGTCACTGCTGGAGGAATGGTTGCAGTGGCTAGGGTATGAGCAACAGTGGATAGCAGTGGAAATGGCCAAGCTGCAAGAAGATACAAGGATGGGGCCTCAGAAATTCAGGTTTAAGGTTAATTATAGTGGAATATGGGTTCACCAGACAATATTTTATGAATTTCTGGCAACGTTTTCTGCAGTGTTATTCCAAAAAAGGTGACTACAGGTTTAGCAGATCAGAAGGATGACATTTTTAACAGGTCATAGCTTATCTAATTTATTGTATCAGTAGGTAGAGGGTCTTTTGGTTCAAGTGACATTGCAAGATTTCATGAGAGTAATGGGATAGGATAGGCATACAAAGGAGCTATATCAGGCTGGGGGTGGATGTTGATGGAGTTGTGAAATGCTTCATATGAAGCATTTTGTAAATGAGAGGCTCCCAGGTCCTGGAAAGAAGGGGTGCTGTCTATAATATTAAAGGAGGTTAATGACACCCTTGAGATTGTTTCATATAGAAAAGTATTCCTCTTAAATCAGGATTATAAAATAGTGGTAGTGTCCAATCCATCCCTCTGATTCACTCAGATCATTGTGTGTTTGTACAGATACGGTAGACAACTGACACAGTTGTGAAACAATTGTTTTTATTCATAAGGTCTAAAGGCTAGGCTGGCATTTATAAGTGGTCAGCATTTAATAGAGTTAATTGGAAATTTTCACTGACTATTCTGAAAAGGTTTGGTTTTCTTTTGAACTTGTCAAAAACCTATATAATTGTGTTTCCATCTAAGTAAAAGTGAATCATGAACTTGGCCTATTATGACTATCCCCCCCCCCTTCTGTTTACTGCATATTTGGAGCCACTTGCCTTTGTTATTAGAAAGTTGGGTAGGGGAGATTTTAAGATGAGATCCATAGAATTAAATTTAGCACTATATGCAGATTGTTAGCTCATCTGGAGCAACCGTGATCTCATTTGGATATAATGTTCATCTATTGGAGCAATATGACAAACATTTTGGGTTACAACATTAACATACTGAAAACTCAGGCATTGTCCATTCATTATGATCCTGCACCAGAATTAAAATCTTGGTAACCTCAGTCAAGAAACTATATTGTTAAATACCTTGGGGTTTGATCTAATGTCTGATCTGAGGTCAAGAGATTTAAAACAACTAGCCAGGATTCACTCAAAGATTTCCAATTCACGTAATTGGGCTATTGAGGAACTACAACTAGAGAAATAGAGGTTTGTTTTGGTTAAGAACAAGTTAATGTTAATAGTGAAGTAATCCTATAGGCTAGGCTTGTAAAAGCTCCAGGGCCATTAGCCTAGTACACACCTATGAACCTATTTCATGTATTTTGTTGCGTATGCATCTGAAGATAATATACTGAAACAACCTGGTAGAGGCTGCTGTTTTTAAAAATGTGGTTCAAAGTTTAACAGTGATTTGAAGTCAAATCTAAAGAGCAGGTCATATGCAAAGGCCCTGAGCATGTTTATGCTCAGATTTTGCAGGTTATAGAGGTGAGACAGGAAATTCCACCATGGAAGAAATTTATGTTGTGCTTAGGTCGACCTGATTGGAATTCAATACGGTAAGTTGTTGAGGTAAACAGAATGCTTCATCAGATAAGATGTCTGGTCAGAAACAAATTTGAAGATGATCCAAAGGAGGGGCTATGTGTAAAAAAAATGTAAACTCCCAGATCAGTGAAGAGAGGGTTATTTTCCCCTAAAGTTATGCCATCCATTCTCATAGATTCCAAGTTATGAATGAAAATGCCTCCACAAGTACTGTTCTACCTCAAGCAGATCCTAGCAATATGTACCTGAATATGGAAGGTAACTTTTAAAGGTGTTTAGATGATATGACAGGCAGACTATAAGAGGAGACTTTGGGCATTGATGGATGATTTATGATCTGGAGGAATAATTTTTGATGTTGTGGACAACTCTGATGAGGAGGGTGAAAAACACATGAGAAAATATTATTTGAGGTTATTTAATTGTTAACAAAGAAAGCAGAAAAATCCAGATCCCCAAACCTAAAGCATTATGTAGTATTTTGAGTAAGTTAGGAACATGTGGAGAGGCTAGTAACAAATGAAAAGGGGCAGTGATATGCTAAAAAATGGAGTCCGTGGCTGCTGTTGTAGGTGTGGAGAGAGGTACCCACAGAAAAATGACAGATGGGAATCACATAGGAGTATGTTCTCTTAACTCTCCCTCCCATGCTACTGTCTTAGGTTAAGGTTTGGATAGGATACATTTGGGTCTGATGTGTTTGAAAGTTGTGATATAAGCTGTCCTTATTAAAGTTGTATTTTTGGAAATGGAATCATTCCACATAGACTGTTTATGCCTATCTAATTATGTGGATTTTCATACTGAAGTTGAATATTTTGTTAATGAAACATACTTGCTAGTTAATGCACTTGTTTTTTTTTTTTAATAACCAAAATGTGCTGTCAGCTACAGAAAATGTTGCAAAAGGAATAAAATGAGAGGAATGGTTGGTTTATAATATTTCCATTATCCATCTTGTAATAGTGGCTGGACTGACATGGCTCCAAATTTCCTATGATTAAGCATGGAAACCATACACCATGAAATAAATATACATACACTGACCTGCATAAAAGGAATTCAGTCAGTTTAAAGAAGAAAGATTTCTAAGTATGATAACATACGTATACAACTATATGTTTTCTTATTTGAACGTAGTTCTGTTTTACAGAAAATGCCTGACTGTTCAGAAATGTGAAGTGTGTTTATGGAAATATTTCAGCTAATCAAATTTTCCCATTTGTTGTTTGATATAAAGTTAGACTATGGTCTGGAAATGCTGCAAGAATATTCATGTAGTAATACTTAGCCAAGCAACAAGGAATGTAAACCAATTCACCAGACCAAATAAAAGTGACGTTCATAATAATGGATGGAATTATGATTTCATTGTATAAATGGCAGCATAATAAGGACTCCATTATTACAGGCCTGTTAGTGTCCCTTCCTTTCATGGGGAGGTACTTCAAAAGATTGGGCAGTAAGTTGGTGCTTGCCCATTAGTGCAAGAAAGCTAGACAGAGGTCCTAAAACAGGGACAGATTTGAAATATTGCTCTTATAAACTTGGATACTTGCTAGAATAACAGGATTTGTGTTAGCATGCATTTTCTGATGAAGTCTGCAACTCAACAGTATGCCATTATGTGGTGATTCTGGCAGTCAGTGACTTGACAGAAGACAAATTTTATGAGAAACAGACCAAACGTATGAGGCAAAAATCTGGACAGCTGTACGGTATGAGGCATGATTTCATACAAGTCCAGCTTGAGTCATTTCATCATCACTATTGAGGTGGACAGTGGGCTTCCTGTGAATCTAGTATATCTGGATATCATTAAGGTCAGTAATTCTGTGCATTACAGAAGTCTAGTAAGAAAATTAATAGGCATATGAGTGGATCCTGAAGCAGTGGAGATGAGTTGGAGAAAGTGGTTGTTGGAGAGGAATGTTATAACGGTGAGCAGTGAAAAACCACAGGACAAGGGACTGAGACCTTTTGTCTTTATGGGACTGAGATGATTGACAGCAGCCCCAGTGAGGGTAAGAAGACCAAATCAAATTCGCCAAAACTACTTTGCCAGTAATGGTGTTTTAATCAGTTTCCACCATTGGTGTGTATAATTTCTGAGGTTTGCTGAAAGTAGTTTGGTCAAGTTTGTTTTGCTGCTTTTTCCATCATTATTCACCATCATCATCATCAACCCCCTTTTCCCATTTTCTACATTTGTTAAGGGTGTCACGTCATGTCAGCTGTCACTATTTCTCTGTATTCAGTGCAACTTTCATACCTTCTTCAACAGTCATGCCTGACTGAAACAGGCCTTCTATCACATAATCCATCATTTCTTTGCTTGGCAACCTTGTTTCCTCTTGCCACCTTCTTCTCTGTCACAAATCATCTTGACCAATTTGTCTTGTACTTTCCTGAATTTGTGCCTGAATCACCATAATCTGTCCTCCTTGACCTTCTCTGCAACTGGAGCTACTTGAGCTTAAAAAATGATGTCCGCACGTACCATACTCAGAATTTCTCTGCCTCCAGTCCGAACAACATATTCTTTCATTCATCTGATTGCCAAGTGGTTGCTGTTTTCAGATAAGTGCCCGTTGGGTTTTTTTCTTGTATTAATTTTTTGCTACTGCATGTTTTTTGAGGTCCATGCCATCCAAGAAAGGCAAGTGCCATTGTGGAAGACAGATTCCACACAAAGATAATCATGACCAGTGTCTGTTCTGTCTAGGGTCTGTACATAATTATAAGGCACGCGCAATTTGTCAGGCATATGTCCCTAAGATGCTCTGCAGTTGTCTATCTGCTTTAAATGTTTATCTGAAGAACCAGAGACTTAAGCAACTAGTGCTCACTATGGAGGGTACATTAGGTTCATCTGGTGAGCCTCCAAAGAAGGTAAAAAACATAGGCCTGAATCTTTGGCTGTGCCTCTGAATCCAGACATCCCTCTTGAGGCTGATGAAGGCCCGAAGGTCCTTATGGTTGCTGGCTCTTTTACTGCAACGGGTGCCACATTGGAGGCTGTTAAGGAAATTCCCCTTAGCACATCCACAGAGGTTTCACAGACTTCTGGTCAGGATGGTAAGGGGGAACCATGGCTCATCTATTCAGGCATCCCTTGAAGTACTTCTCTTTAGATAGCCAGTGAAGAGAGTCTGACGTCTGTGCCAGAGGGTAGGCCTATCTCAGTCCCTTCCTCTCAGAGTAAAGCAGAGCCTCCTCTTCAAAGGAAACAAAAGCTAAAGCATGTTTCACCTCCTCAGCATCCTACTCCAGATTGGAAGGCCTTTTCACAGAGCATTCTTAATGCCTTTATGGCTTTGAGACCTTCCTCTGCTATTTCTCTTCCCCCAATTTCTCTGACTTCAATTCCTCTTCTTTGGAGTAGGAGCCTTCTGAAGAGGAAGTTTCCTCTTCAGATGAGTGTGTTGCCTGTTTCACCCAGATAGCTTCTCCTTTAGGTTATGCTTCCCCTGAAGTAGAGTCCAATGGTACTGACTCCTCTAAGAAGGACATTTCTTTTGGAGAAGCCATTTCTTTAAATGGGACTGGTCTCAAGTCTCAGAAGTGCAGAAGGCGTCCTATGATCTCTTACAGATTGAATCCCCTTCCCCTTCTGTTATACCTCCTGTGTTGCTTGCCTTTTTGGATGCCTTCTTGTCAGCATCCAAGGCACCTGACTCTCAACCCCCTGCCCAAAAAGGACAGATAGATTTTACAAGGTGCCAGAGGACTGCAAATTACTTTTAAAATGTCCTCCTGCTGTTATCTCTGTGTCTGCTGATAGACATTCTAAACGTTTACCTTCCACTTCCTTACTTCCATCCAATAAAGACAGTAAGATGATGGAGAGACTGTTTAAAAAAGTCTACATCTCATCTACACTGGCCTTCAGGGCCATTAATTATCAATTAATTATCAAACACATATGAGCAAATATGTTTTGGCACTGTTCACGCAGGTTTCACAGCTGCTGTCAGACCTTTCACACTCTGCAGTTAATGTTCAACTTTCTTTTCTCTTGATAGCCTCTTCCCAAGCGACTCATCATTCAATATAGTGCAGCTGTGATGTAGCTGAAATATCACCAGATCAGCTGCATCTAGTTCAGACCTTAAAGGATATTCCTGGTTGAGATTACAGCCCTTGCCTGATGATATCAAGGTAAGAGTTATGCATGCTCGTCTTGATAATTCTGCCCTCTGTGGAGGTAATGCTGCTGCCCTTTTCAAATCTCTTCCAGAAAAAAGAAAGGCATTACAGGAACTTAAGAATATTCTTGTGTCCCCAGTTCCTAAGTACCACAGGAATTATCCTTCCAAGGCACATTTTGTGAGGAAACAGTCCCATGCCCCTCCTCCCACTTCCAAGAAAAGGCCACGCAAGCAAAGCTCTTCCAGGACTCAACATGCCACTACTCAGAAACCGCAATTTCCAGACAAACCAAGTAGTCTGTGACTAAGTGCCCAGTCTTACAAATATTCCCGTTTCCCACTGCCTCTCACTCCATTTCTTCTTGGGCAAACATTATTACAGAGAAATGGGTGCTTTCAGTTGTCCAAAATGGATATTACATGGTTTGGAAGTCCATTCCACCCTTCATAGGTATTCCTCAACCCCATCAAGACCAGCTTTTTTTTTCCTCAGGTACTTCAAAACTTGATTTTACAGGGTACCATTCAGGAAAGCCCCTTCCCAGCAAAGATGAAGTTTTCACTCAAGGATATTTCTAGTTCCCAGGAAGGATGGCCCAAGGAGACCCATCCTAGACCTGAGTCAAATCAACCTCTTTCATCAGGTTCCCATCTTCCACATGCTGTCCCTCCAAATCTTGCTCCACTTGTCCTGTCTCAGGTCTTTCTGGTTTCTTTGGACATGAAAGATGCATATCTTCATATCCCCATTCACCCCCTTTTAGGAAATACTTAGGTTTTTCTGTTCCTTCATCTCATTTTCAGTTCCCTGCTTTGTCCTTTGGACTCTCCATGGCCCCAAGGGTATTCACAAAATGCTTGGCTCCTGTCATTGCCTTTTGCAGACTTCAAGGAATCCATGTTTATCCTTACCTGGATGAACAGCTCATTCAAGCAACTCATCCAAAAATTCTGCTGGAGAATCTCCAGACTGCCATCAGCTTGCTTCTAAGCCTGGGGTTCACTGTCAGTTACAAGAAATCCTCGCTCATTCCTTCTCAGGGCCAGGTCTTTCTGGGGTGCATGATAAGAACAGATCTTATGATGGTGCAATCAGCAACCACTCACTTCTTTGACAGCCAGGGAGTTTCTCAGACTTGTGGGCCTCATGGCATCCAATATTCCCATGCTACCCTTGGCCAGACTTCACATGAGGAAGTTACAGTTGGCATCTGAAATCTCTGTGGTCACAGCAAGCTCATCCATGGATTTTGTTCTTCCTTTTCTCCCTTGTCTAAAGAAAAATCTGCAGTGGTGGATTCAGCAAATTTTACTGAACCCAGGTCTCCCTCTGCAGCCTCCTCTTCCTATGCAGGAGTTGTTCACAGATGCCTTGGAGCTGGGGTGGGGGAGCAACCTTGGGAAAACTGAAGGTCCAGGATCTTTGCCCCCCCCCCCCCGTATAAGGAAGGATCACACAAAGATCAAAGAAATGACGGCTTTGATTTGGCTCTTCAAGTTTTTCAATCTTTTGTTTCCCCAGGCACCCTGAAGCTGTTCACAGACAAAACCGCAGTCCTTTGGTATGTGAACAAACATGGGGGAACAAAGTCTTATCTGCTTTGCAGGTTGATTGTTCAGGCTTGAGAGTGCTTCCGAATCAAAAGTCACCTTACAAGCAGTCTACATTTATTCAGCTTAAAATGTTCTGCAGACACTCTAAGTAGGTCCATGACTCAATCCCATGAATGGATGCGCCACAGGGATGTGTTTCTGGACATAGTCCACCTGTGGGGTACACCTCAAGTAGATCTTTTAGCCTCCCTTCTGAACAGACAACTTCCACAATTTTGTGCCAGAGTCCCAGGTTTCTTTGCATATTCCCCCCTTCCCACTTACTCAGAAAGTTCTGCTGAAGATTCAGAAGGATAAATCAAAAATCTTGTTGAAGACCCCCTTTTGGCCAAGACAGCACTGGTTCCCCTCTTCTTCTGCATTTAGCATTGGACAATCATTACAAGTTACCTCACAGGGTGGACCTTCACACAAGACAAGGGATCACTCATTCACCAATACTTAACTCTGATCCTAACTCTTTGGATGATAGGCTTCTGATCCCTTAACACATTTTCTCTGAGGACGTGCTTCTAGTCCTGCAGGAGGCCAGGAAACCTAATATTAGGAGACCCTACTTGTCGAAATGGAAGAGGTTCTCCATCTGGGGTCTGAAGAAACAGCTAGATCCATTTTCAGTGGATATCCCTGTAGTTTTGTCTTACTTGTATGAGCTACTTAAGGGCAGATTGGCTTATTCATCTGTAAAAGCCCATTTATCTGCCATTTCCATACATCTGACTCTTTCCCCTCCCTTAGCCTCTAGGCTAGAGGTTAAGCTAGTGTTACATACCTTGGATGTGCATAGGCAAATCAGATTTTACCTGGGTAAAACCAAGTCCTTTAGGAAATCAGAGCAACTTTTGTTTCCTTTCATCCCAGGGGACTCAGAAAGCCTATGTGAAAATAGACTATTTCTTCATGGATTTCAAAGGCAGTTTCTTTCTGCTATGTTTTCCATGGTAAAAATCTTTCTTTCTCAGTGAAAGCTCATTCCACTAGGGCTGTTACTTCATCTGGGGCCTTTTTCAAGGGGTTGGATGCTGCTTCCATCTTGCAGGCAGCTACATGGTTTTCTGTCCATACCTTTACAAACATTACAAACTGGATAATAACTCCAGATCCAGAGCAGCAGTTGCCAGGGCAATCCTGCATGGTTTTGTGGACAGTTCCTCTGCTTTATCCTCCCTTTCAATTTTATGAGCTTTGGTACTCTCCGTCATGTCATGAATACTGCAACATTAGAATAGAAGAACGTAGAATACTTGTGTAAAATCTTACCATAACCAGAGATGCCCTGCTATTCCATGTTGCAGTATTCTATCCCACCCTTCTTACCCCCTGGTCCTTGTATTTCTCTGGATGGTAGTTTGCCTCTCCTTTTTATCCTTGGACTGATGTTCTGACTGGGCATTCATTTCTGACCATAGTATGTGCAGATGTCACTTTTATGGCTTACGCTACCTGCTGCCTTCATTCGACATCCCATGTACCTAGTAGTAGTAAAAGACTTTTGTACACTGGCCGGGCATTCAGGTCACCTAGGCAGAGAATCCCTCATGTCACGAAAGCTGCAACATGGAGGAGAAAGACATCTATGGTTATGGTAAGATTTTACACAACTATTCTTTATATTTTGTGGTTTCATAATCTGATTTTGCTATCACTTTTGGACTTTTAAAAAAGTAATTGCGACTTATCTGCATCTCACAGAGGTGGACTCTTTGCAGATAATTGTAGTGTTCAAGGTAATTGTGCAGCTGTGAGACATGCTTTAGTATTCTTCCCTTTTGATTTCTGCAGTGGTGGCTTTAATTTCAACTCAAGTGCTTTATTAAGTCTATTATTCTCTCTGAACTTCCAAGCTGCCTGCCATCATACCAGCAGCTCACGAATGTAATGTGCGCATTGGCACACACTCATATGTGTCACACCTCCATGTAATTAAGTGGACTGTTATTTCTCCTATGACATACCTTTGGGATGTGGAAAGAAACCAGAGCACGTTGTAAAAGCTCAAATACACATAGAAAGGACTTTCATGCAAGGCATTCACTCTGAGTAAAGAACTTGATAACAATGCACTATAAAGAAGCAACACAAACTTCTGCACTCAAAACAAAATTTTCAAAAAAAAAAAAAAAGTAAGTACTAGGCTTAGCTGCCTTTGTGGGTCTTATTAAGCTTAAAAATGTTTCCTCAACATTGAGAATCAAATCCTGTACCTTGTATGTGTGTAGGTAAACACCTTAACCATTCCTCCATTCCCTCAGCTCCTGTCATCCTATATATAGTTAAAACATACTTCTCAACTGTCCAGATTTTTGCCTCATATTTTTTGTCTGATCCTCATAAAATCTGTGTTTTTCTGGCAAATCACTGGGATGATCTGAGGATTATAATCACCAAATAATGACGTAGGTTTGAGTTTCAGACTTCAAATCCCTCAGAAAAAAATGTATGTTAACAAAAACCCTGTTACTTTAGCACTTTTCTAAGTTTATAAGAGCAGTATTTAAAATTTGTCCCTATTTTTTGGGCCTTTGTCCCCCCCATTTTGTCAGGGTTTGTCCAGATTTCTTGCAGTAAGAGGTTGAGAAGTATGAGTTAAAACATTTATATGCAGGCTTGTAGAGCTCAGTATACCAAGGAGAAACAGAAAGACTTGTACAGACAGGCAAAAATAAACAGATATGCTCTAAGGAATAATATATGCTAATAAAGTACAATGTGGTTATCTTTATTAAGTGAATACTTCAAATACAAGGGGAGTTTATTGACTTTGGTGACATTATAATAATGTAAAGATAGAAAACAAAAGGGTTTGGGATACACACTGAACAGGACAGATGAAAAACTGCAATGTCCAAGATAATCCCCTTTCCCTGCAGCATTTTAACTGAAAGAAATTATAGTAAGGAATAATCCAGAGGTTCAGATCTTCATAGGTAGGTACTAGGCTATTGGCCCTAGGGCCTATATAAGCCTAGCCAAAAGGTACCCTGGCTTTCACCACCCAAGAAAATTATTTTCCTGTGCCACTGTCGAGCAGAGCCACAGAAGTGATCCTCGGGGTTAATTTCCTATCTCCCATCTAGTCATCAAGATTTTTCTTGAAGAGTGCTAATGAGGAGCTTTGTCTTGTTTTAAGTTTACAAAACTTGCTTCTCCCAGGAGTTTTTTCCCCATATAACTATAGCTAGGATGCTTAGTGTTATGAATAGCCATTAAACTGCTAATTTCGTCTCTATAATTATGTTGGAAATGTCAAAGGAGGCAACATTTATCAATATGTTCTATGGCCTGCAAGAATACAGTTCTTTCTAAAATATTTGTTAATAGATGAAAATTAAAACTTTAGTTGTAGAGCAGGATACTTTGGACAACAGAATAATGTAATGCAGGTATACTTTAGAATTTGAGGGACTATCCTTCCATGATAAATGAAATGCTAAGATATTGAATTAAAGATTCAGTAATAACAGAAGCTGATATGTTTAAGTAGCCCAAGTGAAAATTGTAGTCTGTTACTTCCCTTATTTTAGATTTTTATTAAGTCATGAAAAGTCCTGCTACACACTGCCCTAAAGTAAAACTATGGAAGAACATAGGAGAGATACACTTGCAAGGAGTACAAAGACAGATTTGTTAGGGTTCCCATAAATTGCTGAAACATGTAATCTGAGATTTGTTAGTTTTTAACATATCCTCCGCATGGATTTGGGAGATTGACACTGTTCAGGGGAGAGAAAGGTCGAGTGATGGTTTAGAATCTCATACTCCTTATATGAGTAGTGAAATAAAAGCACAAGTGATATAAAGCTAGCCATCAGCAATATTACATAGCAAGACAATGATAGACCCTATGACTTCACTGAATATGGTTTGTTCCATGACAAGCTCTATAAATAGAAAATTAACAAATCCCTAAATGTATTCAGTATCTACCATGCAACATCAAAAACAATATAAAGCATTCCCAAAACAAAAGTGATAACCTGATTAAAGAAAGTCATATTTTAGGTAGATTTCTATAAAATTAATAATACATTGCATGAAAGAAGTGATAACATGATGAATGTACTCCCATCTGAATAATTAAGTACTGCAGATTCACAGAAATAGAATAATTTAAGCAGGAAACCACAAAGGTATTTTGTCATGCAAAGCAGGTACAAAGTGCGCTAGGTGAATCTCGATGACGCTTCTCTAAAATGTAGCTCAGAGATGAACGAGGCAATAATATATTCATAATTTTAAGCAGTGCAGAATAAGGTATAACCTTATATTATTATCAATGCCAATATTAATTAATTGCCAAGGAGTAGCACTAAAAAAAATAAAAGAATGTGACTTTGAAAACATAAAATCTTAAGTACGCCACAAAATATAGCTGACGTGCAGACAATATTAAAGAACCACTTCCATTAAAGGAATTGTCTGCACCATAATAAAATCCATCTCCAGGATAGCACAAGCAAAACTGAATATGATAAAAGGTCCCATCTTCCTTAATAAATATCACCATATGCAAACCAGTATCTGATAATGTACAACAAAACTATATTTGGATATTTCAGGACACACAGAAATTGAAGAGTTTCTAAGGAAAACTACATGCAGAATAAAAAGCCAAGCTTACAGAATTGTATCTTTGCACATGAGAGCAAATGAGGAAGAACTAAAAAAAATGATAGAAGCAGATATTTACAAAGTAACAGCATTTGACATAATTTACAAAGTAACAGCATTCAACATAATTTACATAAGTAACAGCATTCAACATAATTTACAAAGTAACAGCATTCAACATGTTGGTTTTCTGTGGTTGTGATACCCCCTAAATTCAAAAAGCAATAGAGAGTTAAGATATGTGTAGACATATATCAGCCTAACTTGGACATAACCATCAAATGAGGTTAGAAAAGAAAAACATATAACTCCAGCTATATATATGACATACTTGTGAATGAAATGGGTCCCTATTATATCATAGAAAGATCAGATCATTGAATGGAGTTTTGAATGGCATTTTATCGACCTTACCATTTGTTGAATCATTCTGACTGAGACTGCATTATAGTAGGCAACAGGAAATTTGCCGTTTTCCCACTGTAGTGCGATCTTGGAGTTGGTATATATAATTAGCATGGGGTGTGGGGGAGTTTGATGAATGGCATTTCCGATGAAATGCCATTCGATGATGTGATCTTATGATGATTTAATATAGACCCAAATGAAATGACTACCCTTGACTTGAGATTAGAACTGAGTAAACTAGATTTAGACTAATTTGAAAACTGCTATGTTTATAACACATCCTTCTAGATTAAAGATCATTTATAAATTAATTTTTAGTATAAACTCAGTAGCAAAAGTTTTATAAAGGAGGTATTGAATATAATACATAATTGTGTTGTGAACATTGTGCATTATGTTTTGCTTATATTGTTTATTGTTCAATTTAGTGTGGAGCTTTTCTCCCCAGGCCTCCACTGAAAATGGGCTCACTATGGCCCAGTGGACCTTCCCAGTAAACAAATGAAAATAAATAAATAAAGTGATTCCCCTGTAAAGATCTATGTCATATCAAAGTCTTTACTAAAATGCACCTAAAAAAGTGCATCTCTTGTAACAAATTGAATTACTTCTCAGCAGTCATTATCTTATTACCGTTTTTAGATACTTATTTTCTTGTATGTGAAAAGGGTATTCATTCGTTAAGTAAAACACATTTTTTTATCTATGAGATCAGTGAACTTTCACCGTGTAAGTCAAGTGCGCTCTTAAATGAGTCCATTAGCACTGATTATGCTACATCAGAAAATAGGCAGAATCCACAGACGATACCCTGTTGGAGAACAATTTTTCTCCAACTGGCTATTAATGGATGAAGAGAGCCCAGTATTGAGTCCACGACTTCCCAGCAGCATACTAAGTGTAAAAAGTAAGCAAATACAAGAAGAATTGAAGAAATTAGCCACATGAAAAAAGTATCTGCAGCAGTTACAAGAACTTGCAGTTTTACTTCCCCATCGTTAATATGATTTAAAAAGCACAATGTATTAGTGAAGACAAATGTAATGTAGCTGTAGCTAAGAAAGGCAGCTGTGAAATGTAAACACCTCTCAACATTTTTTGCTCAAGAATTCTGGACAAAGCCAGCAACAGGAATACAAAGACACAAATTTTCGGGATATTGTGATTTTGCGATATAGTTTTTTTTCCCCAAAAATTAGAAGTATGAAACTACAGGTCGGGGTTTTCTGACTAACTACATTTCTCAGAGTTTTACCAGAAAATCAGAAAATTAAATGTCTTTAAAGAGACAGAGCAAAAAAAAATGAGGCAAAATTAAGAACAGTGGAAATGTATATGGTGGTGGCAGGGAGATGCATTGCTTTTCGTTTTGTGCGTGTCTATATATATGTGCGTGTGTGTAATATATATGTGTGTGTGTGTGCGTGCATCTGTGTATGTGTGCATGTGTATGTATATATATATATATATATATATAAGTATACTTATATATATAAAGTACGGTATAAGTATATATACTATATTCAAAATTCAGAGATGTGAACTAAAGTGGCAATATTTATTAAATGCCACTAATAAACCTTGAATTATTGACACTGTCTATTTTGCCAATTTTAAAAACTAAAGCATTAGTAAGATGAATTTTATTTTGTTTAAGGAATTTCCTACCCAAAGAGCATTGAGTATTAACAAGTTGACAAGATGATATCTTCATTTTAATTGTTTTATTGTTTAATTGATATTACTATTTAAAGGGATGTGTTTTTTGTATTATTACTCTGATGAAGTCTCAGTATTATCTGAGATGAAAGCGTTCAATACTCAACACTTTCTGGAAGAAAAAGGTCCAAGTTGGGATTGTATTGCAAAGCGTCTTTAATAGTCATTTTGACTTGGAGACTTCTTTTTGGAACTCCCTTGCATTTCTTCTTAAACATCTGTTTACTTGTAGTTTATTCAGACTGTTTATTTTGTTTTTTGCCAAAATTGGATGAGGAAATAGAAAATCCCTTGGAAAATTTGGAAAAGGAGAGCTAAAAACCCTTAGATATTCCCTGGATCAGCTTGTCCCGTTCATCACACCTTTTGAGCATCTCTGCATCAGAGGGGCCAAACCTAAATCTCTATCAAAGGGAAATTTAAAATCACATTTTTACATCATCTGGGGGTTTCTGAGAATGCAGCCATGTAAACTTCCTTGGAACAGTACCAGTGGCCATAACCCTGGAAGAAGTATCAATGCAGTCATACACACATTGCAGACAATGGGTAGTGACCTGTGCAGTAGAAGAAACTAAGTTATTTAAAGCAGATTTTTCGTCACAAGAAGAACCTGCAGATAAAATGTTTTTCATACTTTAAAAATTGTGTGAACAAACTTTAACACATAAGCCTGACAATTCAAAATACTGAAAATCAAAATTGCAGAAGTATACACTTTTTTTTCCCATCCTATCAAAAATTTTCCCATCCTTATCAGAAAGTGTAGGATTGGAATTAACTGTATGTTTAGCAACAATGGGATCAGCTAAATCTATAGCTGCTGCGTCAGGTTTGGGAATAGCGCATAAAAAATTAAGACTGAGGAGCTTTATACATCCTGTTTGCCTTTTTAGGGGTAGCTGGGTGACTATCAGGAAAATTACAGGCTGTAAAACACACACCCTGTCATGCAGTGAGAACAGGAGGAGCAGGCATAGGGTCTAAAAGAATATTCTGTGACAATTCCTAATATTTTCTGAGGGACTGAGAAACCTCAGTGTTCTCCCACTGAAAACACTGGCAAATTCTAGCAATAGTCCCACAGCGAGAGAAAGCCCCTGCAGAGAAAGAGAGAGAGAGAGAGAGAGAGTCAGAAACTGAGCTCTCTTCTGAGTCTGAATCAGATCTGATGAAAAAACACTGTATCTGTACCTGCATCTTCCTGTTCAGATTCAGAATCTTGAGACTCTTCTGGAAAAGAATAATTTCTTTCACCAGCAGCTACTTTACAGGAAGGATTAACAGACTGAATTAAAAACTGAGTCAAACCCAGTAAACTACTCCTGTACAAAGAAAATTGAGGAGGAGTACATACATGCTTTTTCTGTTTCTTTTTGGCAGGAAAAATGGGGCCAACTGTGTTAGCAATGGCAGCAGCAGCTTTCTCAGGGATGGGCACAGAATTCTAACATAAGAGAGAAAACGTTTCCTGTTCCCTATCCCTGGACCAACACAAATGGCTGTCCCTTGCTGACTGAGGGGAACTCCAACAGCTGCAGAGGATATAGGTAAAACCCTTTCCATAGTGGCTATAGGTGCTATATCATAGGCATCCAGGGTAAAAGAGTGTTCTGAAGTACAACATATGACCTCAGCAGTCGCCCATCTGCAGATGAGGCAAATTGCTAGCCTGCTGGGATGGCAAAGGCTGTTAGTTTATTTTTTATTTTTCTGGCTGGAAGAAGGATCAACATTGGGAGCTGTAGTCTCTTCCATGACTAAGCCAAAATCGTTGCTTTTTCCCAGTGAAGAAAAGTATCAATTGCTGGTAAACACTACCAATCCATAACAGTTGCTTTTTGAGTGAAAAACACAGTAAAAAGCACCCTAAAACAATATGCCACCCCATAAAAGTAAAAGAAACACAATGTTGCCACAGAAAAAATGTTTTCAGTGACTTTATACCACTTTTAAAGTGACAGAAAACATGAGCACTCCATTTAAATGTATATTACACTCTTGAGACAATCCGTTAAGAGACAACTCTCCTTGTTTTAAAATAACTTTTCCAAGGAAGAAAGTAATAAACCATCAACAAAATTAAGAAAACTGAAGTTTTTTTTCCCCAAAGGGAACTTCTCTGTCCAGCAAAGAAAAGCACAAGCCAACCGTTGATTCTCAAAAGCCTCAGAAGAATATACCCCTCGGTGGCAGCACAGCTCTAAAAGGCTTCGTGCCCAGATTCGCCTTTCAGTCAGCTCACCTTGAGCTGCATGACCGTTTGGGTGCATGGAAGGTGACCTGAAGTTTTGGAAGCTGGCCGTTATATCCTTGGTAGGGCATAACCCCCCTTTATATATATATACATATATATATATATATATATATATATATATATATATATATATGTATATCCCATCATGACTTGAGTCCATGCCCACAGTTTATAAATATAACACTTAATCAGAATGGAGATAACAAAGGAGTCCGAGAAATATATCTTAAAGAAAAACATTGAGTGTAATAAAGCAACTTTGGCACTGCTGACGTAGATTCCTGGCATTCAGTCTGGAGCCATACGTCATGTATGCTTCACTTTAATGGTAAAGCTGAACAAACTCATTTCATTGACAATAAGAAGAATTTTGCTGAAGAATCTAAGAGATTGTTTAGAACAAGGTATTGCAAAAGAATCATTAATAAATGGCTCTAATTCTAATTGAACTTAAAAAAAATGTTTCAAAGTAGTCTTCAGATTCATATTTTTCTTGGAGAGCAAAGTCCCCTGCATGTTGGGGTTTTGAGAATGTACATTTTTTTCCCTTGCACCCCTTAATTAATAGAGTCAGCTCCTGGGTGCTTTCCCTTTTGATGAATTAATTACTTTTCTTGCATGCAGCATTTACACTACATGTATACTTACATACTGAATGCATGTTTGAACATCTTGTCTAAACCTTTGTTATACTTAAGGAAGCCTTTGTGCTAAACTAAACTAGTCTGACTCCAGCCCTGTTGTTGTTCTACAATTCATAAAACTGTTATTTTTTTTCACCCCTTTACTTCATGTTGATTTGCATTTAGATCTGGCAGGTAGAATATATAGTTTTTGCATCCATACTAGAATTTACATTGGGTTCATATATATATATATATATATATATATATATATATATATATATATATATATATATATATGGATTCCCTTCACAAGCTCAAAGTTTCAAAACTTCGAACTGCAAATGGTTGAGACCATAAGATCGAAGTTTTGAAACTTCGAACGTTGTGACTGGAGATCACCGTACAGTGCAAAACAGGAAGTTTACCATTTTCCTCACTGTAGTGCGATATCAGAGTTGGTATATTTATTTAGCAGGGAGTATGGGGGGTGCGGGGGGGGCTTGAGCCCCCCCCATATACAAAAAAATGTAAAAAAGAAAATTTTTATTACAATTTTGAAGTTTCAAAATTTCGATCTTACAGTCACGACCATTTGCAGTTTGAAGTTTTGAAACTTCGAGCTTGAGAAGTAAATCTGTGTATGTATATACATACACACACGCATACACATATGCTGCAAGGTTTTAATCAGTACTAAATAGCTTCCTGTATTGCATAATCTTTCTCAATCATCTCTTCCACAAAGGGATGTTCCTTTACTGTAGGCCAAAGTTTCTTTTGGAAATAAAGGAAATGCATTCATTAATAAGTATAATTCAGCCATTATAAAACCTGTATCAAAAACTTGCTAAATTCTCTTTAGAGTCTAAAGTGTCCCAAAGTGAAGCATTTAAAATATTAGATACAGTACAATAGTTTCCTCTGCTAAAGTTTTTAAGAAATATTGCTTGCATTTTAAGGATTATTCTAACAATATGAAACATAATAAATTAATGATTATAGTTGCTAAGTAGTGGGCAAACAGTGAAAGTGCCCATAAAAAGCATATATGTTGCAAGAGCATAAAATATAATATAATGTAATATAATATATTATATATTATATTATAATATAATATATTATAATATAATATAATATAATATAATATAATATAATATAATATAATACAAGATTTAATATGATCATGCCCTTGGTGGGTATTGACACTAACTGTTGAAACAATTAGATTCAGAAAATCAACAACGTTATCTTTATATGAGGTACTCCCTGAAGAAACTGTTACATTCCAAGATAACTATAACTGTTGCTAAACAACTACTTAGTAAGATTATTAGCTTTGAGTTCATTTAACATATGTAACTGGAGTTCATTATTTAAACTAGCTTACCTGTAAACAGTGCAATCTTGTAAGATTAGTAACTGCTATGTCAGAAAAAAAAAGAATTACCAAGGTTCCACGATGTTCATATTCTCAGTGGTAAATATAGAAACTTTCTCCCTCTGAAGTAGAATTATTTTGTTATAATGGAAAAACTGAAAAACATTTTGAATATAAAATGCTGTCAAAGTTCTACAGGATCTGTCATAATTACTTAGCTCATTGCTTTTTACCAACAATAATTCCAGATAGTTTTAGCCATGCCAGGGTGACAGTATTTCCTAAGGTTGTGGACATTGGTCATTTGCCTTTATAAATGTGTTAGATTCTGTTCAGTTGCTTTGCATTTTTGCTCTTCACACTAAAAAAGGAATATGCATAGATTTTATTTTAGATGCAAGTAACTGGATGCATAAATGGCTTGATTGAAAGTTTATGGAATTGAACAGGGATATATGCTTATAGTTTTGGTACCCAGCATCGTAATTTGCTATTAAACCACATTTTTACTTGAGTGGCCATTTTTCATGGGAGATGCTATAATCTGAGTTAACAAAACAAGACACCCTATGAGCTAATAAATAGTTGGCAGTTTTGAAAATAATTGTCCATCATGAAGTTTGTCAGACCTGCAAGTATAATTGTACAAAAAGAAGCCTTGAAGGATGTTTTTTAACCCAAATAAAAATAAAACTCACTTGTTTTCTTATCTGAAAAAAAAAAAATCATAAAACCGATTACCAGAGTCCGTTACTGCACTGGTGAGTTGGACTATTTCATCCTCTTCCTTTAGCTACCAGTGCTCACTGATCTACAGCCATTGTTCAACTCCGAATGTAGCTTTTTACTAAGTATGCAACATCTAATATACTTTCCTCTCATTTTTATCTATTTAATAATTCACTTAGTATGTTTTGATATGTATCAAAACAGGGGTAATCTAAAGTGCTTCATTCAGATTTTCCTTAACTTGATTCTGATGCACAACCCTTCGAACATACAAGTCCATAACCTGAGCTCTGCTTAGAAAAGTATCCTTAGCATTTTACCTCTTTTTTCTTAACATTTAGAAACTTATATGATATTTAGCATCTTGGCTATATTCCCTTAAGTGTAGGAGATTTCAGTACCCATACATTTGTCAGACCTCTTCTATATCTAAATTGAGATCTGTCAGATGGTCTCCGTTTTCTTCTTTTATGTAATGAGCATCTGCGTTTCACCATTTGATGTTTCCATTGCATTATAGGGTTATTCACTGTGTACACTTACAGACTATCCCACACATGTAAAGTAGCACTAGCTATACGTTTTACAATTCCTGCCACGTTAAGCTCCCAGATGGATGAATATAAGAACACGTGGCAGTGGCATAGGACTTGGCACACTGCAACACGAAGAGTTACTTATAATTTGGACACGTGAATTAAAAGTCTGGTTATACTAATTCTGAGTGCATTTGAAAGAGTAAAAATAAAGCACAATAAAATGTTTATCTTGTACAGCAATTGAAGTGCAATCATCACATAAGAAAAACATCTTTTCCTCATGATATTTAATGAGCCTCTACATTTAAAGATCAGAAGAGTGGGTGAGTACTGACCATTTATAGCCCTTAAAACAATTATTTTTATAAAAACACAACATGACTTTCTGTATGTGATTACTTATACAGTAATGATTAATATGCTTTATTTTAATTTTGGGGGTCATTAAATGCTTTAGACAATCACATAGAAACATCACCATGATTTTAGATCAAATACTTTACTCTTTCATACTTAAAAAGGTTTCTAGCAGGGGGTCACAAGTTCTGTAAATGACATGTAACTAAATGTGCCTTAGGTAGAAAAATTACTGAATATAAAAGAGGATGTATACAAGTTCAGTTAATACATTAAACAAAACCACATTCCAATAAATTACAGTTTTGTCTATTTATACTTCCATCATAGCTTTTTTTCTACTTCAACAATTATCTTACTAGGCACCTCAGGTACTCAGAGCACTGCAGAATCCCATCGTGGCTTATGGCAGTGGTCTGTGTAAACATTTCATTTCCTTTGGCACAGAGGTTTCTATCAAGGACTCTACAACACCTATCAAGCCCACTGCTAAACCATTTCAATAGGTAAGATGCTGGAGTCTTGTCGTTCACTGGAAGCTTGATCACTCATAATAGCAGATGGTCTTATACAGTCATTCAACATCCTTCACCTAGTTTTTTTGTGTTTTAGTCCATGGATTATGATAGTGTCAATATAGGTTCATAGGTAAGTTCTATGTACGCTGCCCTTGTGGGCCACTTTAAGCATAGCCAGTTTCCCTGTTTGTGCTCCATTTGTTTATAGACTGGCTTTTCCCATCCCATGGTCAATAATTATATATTACCCCTAATGAGAATAAGTGAAGTTAAACTGAGGGGAGGGACCTGTGCATGAGGTAAAGAATTTAGGAGCTACCTCTGTCCATTAGTAGCGCAGGGAGAAGTCCTGTAGTAAGTTTTCTGTTTCTCATCCATTCATCCAAGTTGCAATTGAAAATGGACAGGGATGAACTTTGTTTTATGTGGATGGGGAGTCTGTAGCAGAGCAGCGGTATCATCTAAGATCTATCAATCCCACCAAACCATTCTGCTGATGTTGCAGAAGATGTTTAGATCCTCAGACCAAGTATTTCTGATGCCATTTGACTTACTGATGTGCAGTAAATCCATCAGTAATGGGTTGGAAGATGCCTTGTATGCCATACACAGTCTGTAGGATACTATGCATAGTGACAGGGCTTTGATTTAGGCCATGTAGAACATGTTGCTTATGCCTTGTATCCTTTTTGTAAGGTATAGTTGTGGATGATTCCATTTGTTGCATGTATCTTGACAGCTAAATGCCAAAGGGGGCATTTTATTCAATGACTGGCCGAAAGAGGGCTGAGTAAAGGGGGTGCAATGACATCCCCAGACCTAGACATATTTGTTTATAAGCTGTGCAATACAGAAGGAATTTATTACAAAAATGGGCACATATTGGTCAAAAGTTAGATCACTGTCTACATAAATTCCTAAATCCTAAACAACTGGGTTAACTCTTGGGTAGTGTTAATGAGGCAGTTTCTTGGGATAAATGACTTCTAAAAGAGTGCAATAATGCATTGTTTTGGCATCAGTTATTTATTTGAGACAGACCTTTCTGCAGGATAATAAAACCATTCAGGGATTCAGTGGCTGCCCTTAGCTTACAATGATCTTCAAACTTGGTCAGCCAAAGCCCTTTGGTATCTGCTTTTACTTCAGAAATGTAGTTGCCAAATAGGAGAGGAGCCAGTGCAGAACCATGGGATCTCTTTGTGGAGGTAACTTTCTCTGTTTTGATTATCTGCATCCTTATCTGTGAGCCAGTTGGCAATCCAGTGGGTAACAGTAGGGATTTATTCCTAGTTTGTTTAGCTTTTTAATAGAAAATTTTTTACAGGTCGAGGTATGTGGTGTGTACCATTTGCCTTCATTGGTTGCTTTGGTAACCTATTAAAAAAAAAATCCACCAGGCTATGTAAGCATGACTTGCCTTTGATGAATCCAAACTGAGACTGGTCTAGTGTATGGAGGTTCCCTATGTTCTAACTGATTAATTACATGATAAATCATTCCATCACTTTGCATATGATGCTGGTCAGACTTTTTGGTCTGTAATTGTCTGGGTCTGTGGAAGGTCCTGCTTCCCCTTATGCAGGGCAATAACTGAAGTTGTACTCCATTCACGTGGTAGAAAACCTTGTGTGGAAGCTGAGCTTGAAAAGTGTTGTTAGGAGTGTGTCATAATCATACTTCATGCTCTTTAAGATGCAGCCAGGGATTTTGTCAGGAACCATCAATCATACCTATCATCCATACTGAATTCCTCAGTAAATACCAGTTTTGAGGGCAAAATATTGGGGTGCCATCAATTCCAGAGTTGCCCCTTTAATTTCCAAATTTCCCGGGTTTAGTTTTGAATTTTTTGAGGGGGTTGAATTTGTTCTTGATGTCATCACATGCAGGGAGTGTGCGATGACATCAGGTTATGCGAGAGAATGGGAAGGCAGATTTTAATGTTTCTGTTAAGTTCTTTATTTGGCAGTTGCATGGCATGGAATATGTGTACATCCATTGCTAGAAATGGCAGATTAGAGTGCTCTGTTAAGTCTAATGAGAAACGGCAGATTTCTGTTACGTATTACTCTGTTAAGTCTTATTTAGAACTGGTGTGTGTGTTTGTGTAAATTGCCTCAGTTAGGTATAACTGGTGGTTAGAATTAATCTTCAGTCAAACCCTGTACCTTAGGTACAAGGAGCAAGAGCCTACATTTTGTACCCATACCACCACCACCACTTGTGATTGTTCTCAACTGTCCAAAGTTTTACTGAATATCTGATAATTGTGGTCTGTTGCTCTTAAAATTTGTGTTTTTCTGGCAAATCAGTGAGAACTGCACCTGTTGCCCTTGGGGTTCTGGATACTGGCAAAGGCTCTTGTCACCCCTATAGTGCCTTTTTTAGGCAAGGTTCAAATGACAAATTCACCACCATAACAGGTACAAGCAAGCAAAATCTGAGGGTAATGCTACGCAACGCTAGACGTCTAAACCTCAAAATGCACTCACTCGAGGCACTCCTTAAAATGGAGAACACTGACATCTGTGCAGTGACAGAGACCTGATTCAAAGCTCCAGAGAGCACCCCCTGCATTACCAGGCTATAATTCATACCACACCTTTCGGCCAACAAACCCAGACCGAAACACTAAAGGTGGAGGCGTGTCCATATTCATTAAGGATATCCACACCTCCAAGCTAGTTGCTCAGCATAATGCATCCGAGATCATCCAAGTTCAACTAACTCTGGGAAAAAACGCAATCCACATAGTAGCTTGCTACAGACCCCCCACCATGCCCCAGGATTCCCACTCCTCTTTTCTTGATACATTGGAAAATATTAAGGTACAACCCAACACTCTAATAATGGATGATTTCATTACCCTACTATTAACTGGGAAAACTACTCATGTACCAACTCTTCGGCTCAACGTTTTCTGGAAATCATCAATTTCAACGCCTTGGATCAACTTATCCACACCCCCACAAGGGGCAGCAATATCCTAGACCTGTTCATCACCAACATGGGTGACCGGTGTTCCACACCAGAGGTCAGCTCCTCGTTGGTCAGATCCGACCACACGCTAATCACCGTAGACATCCACATCCCGCTCCCACCCCCATTAGGAAAACAACCGTAAAAAATTTCTCCAAAGCCAACTTCATGCTTCTTAAGACAAAAGTGGCAAACTTCACGACACCCATGCAGATGGACAATAGAGGTATGACTGCTGAATCCTACACAAATTTATAAGCACTTACACGAGTGCATAGATCGTGCTATCCCTAACAGAACCAAGATGCTATACTCCAAAAAAAAGGAAGCCAATCTGGTGGACTTCTGCCATAAACAAACTCTACAACAGAAGAAAGAAACTGTTGCAAAAAAGAGTAAAATCCCACGACTGGAGGAACTCCCTGGTCAGCCTCACTAAGAAGCTGAGATCCCTCATAAAATCCTCCAAAGCTAGTTATGAAAACAAAATCACCACTGATTCTAAAGGCAACCACAAAGCATTCTATAGCTATGTCAAGAATCTCAATGGCAACACTCAGATCTGCCCTGAGTTACAGCACAATAACTCTAAATATACATAACCAACTGATATTGCTAACATCCTGGCAGATAGGTTCAGTGCTAACTTTACCCCCCTCTCACCCCCTAAAGGGCCCGTCTTATATACCAGAAGAATGCAAAGTTCCTGTAATCACGGCTGCACAGATAAAAACCTCGCTCTCCAAAGCCAAGAACACAGCATCCATGGGACCTGACAACATCCCAGGCTGCCTTCTACATGAACTACAGAATGAACTGGCACTCCATCCAAGTACCATGTTCAATCATAGCCTCACCTCAGGCTTTGTGCCCACTGAATGGTGCACCGCAACGGTTATCCCACTCCACAAAGGGGGGGGGGCATAACATACCCCGGGAACTACCACCCCATTAGCCTGACGAGCCTGGTCTGCAAGGCCATGGAACGTATCATCATGGAACTCATAAACAAAGACATTGGAGATCTCCAAACTCTGGACCCCACACAGTTTGGGTTTGTAAGAGGCAGATCATGTCTCCTAAACCTGATAGACTTCTTTGAAGTAGTCACCAAAGCCATAGATGAGGGTAAGGTGGTTCACACAGCCTATCTAGATCTCGCCAAGGCATTCGACACCATCCCCCACTCTAGAATTATAGATAAACTCACTAAACTAGGTATAAATCCCTATGTCACAAGATGGGCTGCCAACTGGCTTACTGACAGAACCTACAATGTGAAAGTAGCAGACTCCAAATCAGACTTCAGACCAGTGACAAGTGGAGTACCACAGGGTTCAGTCCTGGGTCCTCTCCTGTTTGGTATCTACTTCTCTGAAGTACAGGCTATCACAGACGGCCTTTGGCTAACTAAATTCGCAGATGACTGCAAACTAGGAGCCATAATCAAAACTACTAATGATGTGGACATCCTACAAAAGGGCCTCACTGAGACAGATGCCTGGTGTCAAAGCCATGGCCTCAAGCTCAATGCCAAAAAGTACATGGTCATCCCCTTTGGTAAAAACTCTGTATCCATGAACTACCACAAAGGCGGTAGTCTACTTAACACCGAAAGTGTGATAAGAGACCTTGGGACACAGGTGGATAGTAGTCTCTCCTTTGATAATCACATCACCACAGTAGTCAGGAAATCCTTCTACATGGCACACCTCATCACAAAAGGTTTCTCATCCAGAAAAAAAGAGGTCATTGTTCCTCTCTACTCATCACTCATTAGACCCATTATAGAGTACAATGCCCCTTTTGGTATGTACCCCACAAGACATCTACAACAACTGGAAAGGCCGCAAAAATACCTCACAAAGAGGATTACTGGCCTCAAACAGATGCCTTACGCAGACCGTCTCAAAAAACTCCAGCTTTACTCCATCGCATATCGCCTACTCAGAGGTGATCCCTGCCTAACATACAAAGCTATGTCAAACCCAGAGCTGCTGGACATGCTCCATTTAAAGAAATCACAATCCCTCCGAGCTACACGCTCTAGGGACCTAAACCTTGTCACCACAATAAACAGAACATGCTGGAGGGATAGATTCCTGTCCCAGAGACTTCCCATACTCTGGAACATACTACCTATCTATATCAAACAAAGCTCCTCATTATCACTTTTCAAGAAAAATCTTGATGATTGGATGGGAGACAGGAAATTCACCCTGGGGATCACTTCTGTGGCTCTGCTAGACAGGGGCACAGGAAAATAATTTTCTTGGGTGGCGAAAGCCAGGGCACCTTTTTGGCTAGGCTTGTCTAGGCCCTAGGGCCAATAGCCTAGTACCTACCTATGAACCTATGAACTGAATTCACTACATAATGATAGCCATTTAAGTTTCAGTCTTCCTATGTTTTGGGAAACGCATGGATCGGTAACACAAAGCATTTTATTCTAGCAACTCTTCTAAAATTATACAAGCAATGTTTAAAATGTGTCCCTGGTTTGGGGCCTTTGTCCCCCCCCAATAAATTTTGGCTTTTTCCAGACTACTTGTGCTGCATAGTTCTTCAGGGAGAGAGAAGTTTAGTGCTGCTCATTTCACTGACAAGTAGTACTCTAAGGCAAGTCAAAGGTATATGTCCTGTTCCGCACTGATCCTGATGTTCGTATATATAGTTAGGGGGGTGGGGAGGCACAGCCCCCCCACATTGGGGGTTGTAGGGGGCGTAGCCCCCCACCTAGTTGGGTTTTACCAAATAATGTAAAACAAAGCAGACAACAGAAAACCACATAAAGGGGGCTACACTCCCAACTATATATATAAATATATATATATATATATATATATATATATATATATATATATATATATATATATATATATATATATATATATATATACTAAAACCAGGATCACACTGCAGTGGGGTAGAGGACATATACCTTTGACTTGCCTTAGAGTACTACTTGTCAGTAAAATAAGTCTTTGGTGAAATGGTCTTTCAGTGAAGTGATATGAATCCATATATATATATATATATATATATATATATATATATATATATATAGATATAGATATAGATATAGATATAAATACATACATACACACATTTACAAAAAATTTTTTGAAAACATGAGGCTAGAGAGGCTATTTGAAATTACAATCCAGATCAAACATTTGGAAAATACTTTTAAAATGTGAGTAACAGCTATTCAGAAATAAGCATGTAGAAATTCTTACACTTAAAACAATCAAAAATGCACTTAAGAGCTGCACATAGACTGCCACAGATGCCATCAACCATTACCATCCAGAAGAATCATCCCAAGACTGGTTAAGGATGTGTAATTGAGGTTCTCTGCCTCACCATCCAACTTCCATTGTGT
>NC_056743.1:118926438-118956438 GCF_019279795.1 Protopterus annectens
GTAAATGAATGGACTGATTTAGGGCCACACTAGAAACCACCTTGGACATAAAGGAAGGATTGGTCCTGAGGGAAACCTTGTCTGCATGGAAGATAATGAAGGGCACCACTGCCATGAGGGCCTGTAATTCAGACACTGTTCTTGCTGAAGTGATGGCTAGAAGGAAGGCTGTTTTCCAAGAAAGGAATTTCAACTCTGCAGTTGAAGCTGGTTCAAATGGAGGGAGAGTGAGCTTTTCCAATACAAAGTTAAGGTCCCAGGCTGGAGTAGGGGCTTGCCTGGGGGTCTTAAATTTTTAGCCCCTCTGAGGAATTGCTTTAACAGGGTGTGAGAGAAGAGGGGTGGTTCAGTATTATAATGTGCTGAAATTGCAGAGGCATGAATTTTAATTGACGAGAAGGATAAGCCCTTGTGGAGCATTTCTGTTAAGTACTGAAGAATATGAGGTAAGCTGGGCACCATAGTGCCCATACCCTGGGTCTGACTCCAGGAACAGTATCTTTTCCACTTTTCAGCATAGAATTTTGTAGTACTAGGTCTCCTTGCTTCCAGAATGACATCCAGCACCTGCTTACTGAGGGATGCTATTGGAGAGCTCAAGGAATTAGCCAGACTGCAAGGTTCAGGGTTTGAAGCTGAGGGTGCAGAATCTTGCCCACTTGCTGGGACAGCAGGGAAGGTGTCTGAAATAGGTGCCATGGATCCAGCAGTATCATGCTGCGCAAGAGGGGGTTACCAGTGCTGGCAGGGCCAGTCTGGTGCAATAAGTATTGTACTTATTTTATCCTGTTTGATCTTTAGCAGAACCTTTGAGAGGAGAGGCAGAGGGGGAAAGGCATAAATCTAGAGGCTTTCCCAGGTAAAAAACAGGGAATCCACTTTTCAAGCTTGACTGCAGGGAGTCCTTGTGCAGAATTTGTCCAATTGGTAGTTCTGGGGGGAGGCAAACAGGTCTATCTCTGGAGTCCCCCATTTGTTCCTCAAAAGGGTGAATATTTTTGGTTCCAGTTTCCATTTATGTGGGTCGATGAGATTTCTGCTTAGGTTGTCTGCCAGTAAATTTAGCTTGCCTGGCAAGAATTGAGCTTGTAGGTGCACTTGGTAGCTCAAGGCTGTGTTTCACAGAGGCATGGCTAGTCTACAGAGAGGGTACATGTGGGTTCCTCCCTGCTTGTTTATATACCACATAACTGTGGTGTTGTCTGTCTTTACCAATAATTGTCCTGGAAGGATGTGGTCTTTGAAGGCTGTCAGGGAATTCTGTACAGCTAACATTTCTTTTTGGTTGATATGCAGGTGCATCTGATTCGGGTTCCATTTGCCCTGAATGCACTGCCCTGCCAAGTGAGCCCCCCATGCATAGTCTGATGCATTTGTTGTTAGGGTTTGGGCGGCAGGGGGTAGATTGAAAGGGAGCCCCTTGTTGTGGTGGCAGGCCTCTGCCCACCAAAGGAACTCTGTCTTTATACAAGGAATGATAGGAATCATTGATTCCAGGTCCTGAGAATGTTGACACCATAGGCTTTTTAGATACCATTGTAGTTTCCTCATATTGCAGTCTTGCATATGAAATTAGTAGAATGCAAGAGGCCAAGAACCCCAGGGCTTGCAAAATTTTCCTTGCAGATAGCTGGGTCTTTGTGGCCAGTAGTTTGAAGTAGGTTGTCAAATAAACTTGTTTCTCTGGCATGAGGTAAGCCATCTGGGAAGCTGTGTTCAAGCTTGCTCCCAGGAATACAATCTGTTAGCAGGGTACTAGATGAGATTTCTTTTCATTTATGGTGTACCCCAATGGGGTTAGAAGTTTCTTTACGAATGCCAGATGTTTTAATAGCATGTCCTGGCTTTCTGCCTGAATCAGACAATCATCCAAGTATGGGTATATTTGAATATTTTTCTGCCTGCAAAATGCAATGGCTGGAGCTAGACACTTTGTGAATACCCTGGCCACAGTGGATAAGCCAAAGGGAAGTGCAGAGAACTGATAGTGCATGGAGCCTGCCTTGAAGTGTAGGTATTTCCTGCAAGATTCCCTTATTGGAATATGCAGGTAAGTTTCCTTTAAGTCTAAGGTTGTCAACCAGGCATCTTTGCCTAGCATAGGAAGCAGCTGTTGAAGTGTTAGCATTTTGAATTTTGGGATTACCAAAAAGGTGTTTAGAATAGAGAGGTCCAGGATAGGACACCAGGAGCTGTCTTTTCTGGGTACCAGGAAAAGTCTTGAATAAAAACCTTGTTCCTTTTCTTCTGCTGGGACAGGTTGAATAGCCTTGATACTTAGAAGAGAGTGAACCTGCTGTTGAGCCTTGGCCCACTGATTTGGGGGTAGGTCTGGCCAACTGTTTGGGGTTGGTAGGGTGTGGAAGTGGAATCTGTATCCTTGGGAAACTATATTTAAAACCCATTTTTCCTGAGTAATGAGTTCCCAGTTTTTTGCATTCAGGGTAAGCTTTCCACCTAAGGGAGCAGGCAGTTGAGCATGGCTTGGAAGGGTTAAGGTTAAGACACTGTGACATTTTTCTGTAGGGGGGTGTCTTACTACTTCCTGTTTTGAAAGTGGGAGCCCCCCACTGCCTAGGCTTGTGTGTAGCCTGAGACTGTAACCTAGGTGGTCTGCTGTTCCTGGGTTTGGACTGAGAAGGCCTGGAAGGACTGGAAAGGACCAATTCTTTGAAGGCCAATGCCTACTAAATTTGGGAGGCTGTACTTGCAGGAAATCTTTAACAATTTGCATAGATTTAGCCTTTTCCTCCATCTTTTTGAAGACTTCCTCTGCTTTGTTGCCAAACAGGTGGTCTTGGTTTAAGGGAGCATCCAGTAATTTAGCTTTAACGTGATCTGGCAAGTTTTGCTCCTTAAGCCAAGCATGCCTTCTAAGTACAGACCTGGTGACAACAGCCCTGCAAGATGCTTCTGAAGAGTCAAAACCATATTGCAAAGTATGTTTACCAACTTGTTCAGCAGAATGTATTAAATTCTGTAATTCTTTATGTTCAGCACAGTCAGGAATCAACATAATTTTCTTTTTAAGTAGTCCCATAATATGCTGCTGATACTTTAACATATGAAACTGGCAATTTATGGCCCTAATGGCCAACGTAGCAGAAGTGTATACCTTCTTACCTCATCTGTCCAAGGCCCTAGAATCTCTATCAGAGGGGGTAGGATTTTTTGGCAGCAGTAGCATTAATGCCCTTTGGTCCTTGGGAAATGGTCTCTGGATCCACAGTAGGATTCTTGAAGAGGAACTTGTGAGTGTCAGGTACTCTGTAATACCTGTCAGGTTTTCTGGGAGCTGGAGGTAAAGTCTCTGGGGACAGGCTAAATTCCAAGAAGGCATCATCTACAATGTCCAGAACAGGAGGTATAGCTAAAGGCCTGTGTTGAGGGAGGAGTAAGAATTCCCTAAGCCACTTTTTGGAGTCAGAGTAATCCTGGCTTTCCCAGCGGAAATGCTCCCTAAGAGTATGCAAGGTTTTACCAAAAGAAAAATCTTCTGGAGGGGAAGCAGAGGGAATGGAATTCTCTTCATCAGAATCCTCATGGGTAGATAAGGGCAAATCCTGGTAATCAGAAGAAAAAGAGATTTCAGAATCCTGATCAGAAGAATCGGAAGGAAAATCAGTTCTAGGTCTCTTAGATGGGGAAGGCTGGCTTCCCCTAATTAAAGTATTAAGGTCGTCAGCCATTCTAAACATTTGTTTTTTAGGCATATGGGCCTGATCATGTGGTTTGGACGTCGGTTTTCTGGGCATGGGTCGAGTTTTAGGCCTGGATGAAGAAGATGGCATCGGTTTAAAATGCAAATCTGTAGGCCTGAATACTCCCTCAGAAGCCAGTGTTTGCACAGCGGCTCCGGACCCATCCAAGGTAGAGACATCTGCAGGTTCCATAGTTGAAGAAGCATCTCGCAGCATACTGGACTCCGAATAGGTCTCAGTAGAGGCCTGCGAATCTAAAGTAGCGGGTATCAGGGGCTGCAAAAGCACTTCACTGAGTACTGGTGAACTGGCGACTAGCTTAACGGAAGCATCATTGGCAGTTTTGGACCTATGCGGTCTGTCTCTGTCTTTATCCTTACGTTTTTTCAGAATATCAGTAGTCGGATGGCTTACTGAAGCCATTTCTGGATAGTTAAACCAAGTACCAAAATAATTTGCTGTGAAAATAGACAGACGACGAATAGTTTGAGGGTTGAATAAGGCACAAAACCGACAGCGAGGGACGTCGTGGTCTGGGCCTAAGCAAGGAATGCAGTACGAATGAAAATCTTTATGAGGTATTTGCTTTCCACAGGTAAGACAATTATTAACTTTTACTGACATCGGTTAAGAGCAAGAAAAAGGATCCTCAACGGGGTACTTAGCTTTTTTCGAAGACTTCGGTTCTGAAACTCGAAAATGAAAATTTCAGGAGTTGGCCAACTGCTTCTGCTTCGGGCACTGCACGGCAAGAAAGACTGATGTAATGGCATCGGCTGCATGTTTTATACCCATGACGACCTGACGTCATGGAAGAAGAGACAGCATCCGACTCAGGAATCCAAGACTCTGGTATTGAGGCCGGCTGAGGGCTACCTGCAGGCAGATAACCCAAATGTAATGACTGCAACAGTGAAACATGAAGAACATCACTTATTCTGCCATCTGCTCTGCACTCAAGTACCTTTCTGAGATTCATTTACTGAAGACATTCAAATCCGCATTAAAAACATTTTGGGGAGTACTACAAAAGGTATTTATTTTCTTAAATTGGATGAATAGACATGCTTTAGAAATGTATGAATTTTATCATGTGCTACTCTTCAATAGCATTTCCAGATTTTTAATTCCATTTAATCTGTTAAATGTTATAAAAATTCACATTTATGTTCACTATTGACTTACACAAAGCCTATTAAAAATATATGTAAAAAAATAATGTATCAGAGTTTGAAACTGTTATAATTAAGATGCAGTCAGTGATGATATTATCACTAATAAGGTAACAGTACTTGTTGAATGGAGAAAATTTGCTCAGTGGCCAGCAGTTTTTTTTTCACCTTTATCACCCACTTAAACACATTTGTGTAGAAAATGGCATGCAGTACTGAAGTCATATGTACATAAGTGGCGGTGGTATCAGTCAGTTTTACAAAACTTAGCCAATGGCTAGCAACAGCCTTTATGCCCATAAAATGAAAATTAGTTCAACAGTATTTCTACATTGTACAGTTAACTTTGTATTTTTAAAATTTAAGGTGATCAGAATAAATTATTTTCATGGTATTTTGTATTTGGGTCTACAAATTTATCCACCATATTCATTGACCCTTCCTCTTCATTTTTCATTTTCACTTCGCACACTTAAAAAATGTAAAGATCTATCATTTTAAATCCTTCTCCAGTACTTATTCTGTTAAGGGTCATGGTTAAGTATTCTACTGCAACCAACAGATGTAAAGAATGGGAGCAATCTGGACAGTAGACAGCGCACTGCTGGATATACCAGCATCATATGCTGTCAGTTTGGAAGATTATCAATTCTTTTGTTGGCATACCTTTCATATGAAACTGAAGTCTGTTGCAAAAGATCCCTGTAATGTTCATAAAGTTGCTTTACTAAGAAGCATAATTGATAACACACACAAGCAAGAATGTGAAAAATTGTATCAAGATAAGACAATAGACTGCCCTCTACCCATAATTCTTGTGTAACAGAATATACTGTGTGCACTGAAAGAGTACTGGTTTAATTTGTACTTGCCATCTGCCTCATGCTTTAAAGATGTCTGGGCAGTAAAAGTAACCACCATTTTCTTTTCACTTTTTAGTCAGTTAACAGATTAGACTTCAACTGCTACATTGATGTGGTGTCCCCTATGTGAGCATCCCAGTCACTCCTTGTAGGACTCTATGCAACTCTGACTTTCTTCTGCTTAGGGTCTCGATCTCAACTCTAATTGCTGAAGTGAGTAGTAAAGGAAGCAGGAGGACTAGACGACTGCCACAACTGACAACAGCTTGGGAGGGCTAGACTGTTTATAAGTAAAAGATTGACCCCCTCCCCCCCGTTACTTGCTGGAATGTTCCTGATAGACACACTGTATGTTACCAGATGAGTAGCAAACTGACTCACTGATAGAACCCACCTAGTCAAAATAGGGGAAGCTACCTCAAGCAGTAGACCCATAACAAGCAATGTACTCCAGGGTTTGGTCTTGGGGCCTCTGTTATTTGGGATATACTTTTGTGAGGTGCAGGCCAAAGCCAGTGGTTATGGCTGACCAGGTTTGCAGATGACTGCAAGCTGGGTGCAGTCATCAATTCCCCTAGTGATGTGCACATCCTCCAAGGAGGTCTCACCCAAACAAATGACTGGTGCAGAAACATGGCCTCAAACTGAATGCCAAAAAATGCATCATCATCTCCTTTGGGGAGTGTGACATCCCCACAAATTATCACATTAATAATAACGTCCTAAGCATGCAATCAGTCCTGAGTGATTTGGGCACCCAGGTTCATAGCAACCTGATTTTTGACCACCATGTTGCTTCCATTGTACAGAAAGCCTCCTACATGGCCCTCCTCATAAGTAAGGGTATCTCATCCAGGGACAAGGAGTTCAAAACATCCCTGTATTCTTCTCTTATAAGGCCCATTATTGAGTACAATGACCCTTTTGGCATGTACCTTGCAAAGCACATGCAGCAACTGGAGAGGCCATAGAGGTTCCTTGCCAGAAGAATTCAGGGCCTCAAACGTCTACCATACACAGATAGGCTAAAAGCCCTATCCCTCTACTCAGTTTCATACAGACTCCTCAGAGGTGATCTCTGTATGGCATACAAGGCAAACATGGACCCCACCTTGAAGGGACTGCTGCATAGACGCAAGTCAAGCTCCACTCAAGGAACTCGCATGCACAGCCTCAACCTGGTCTGTGACATCAACAGGACTTGGTGGCAGGACAGATTTGTGTCCCAGAGACTCCCTCATCTATATAATAGACTCCCTCTCCATGTCAAGCAGAGTACCTCTTTACCCCTTTTTAAGCACAACCTGGATAACTGGATGGGAAACAGAAAATATACCCCTGGTATTCCACCCATGTCCCTGCTGGACAGGGGCATCAAGTGCTGACTTGTCTAAACATGGGCTAAACTCTTGGCTAGGCTTATAAGAGCCTCGGGAGAAATAGCCTAGTAACCTGATATGATCCAATGAAATTTAGTCTCTAAAGCAACCTTTGAACAATGTTTAGTAGAAACAAAGAAAAGGAAACTGAAACTTGACATAGAAGATTGTCTTTTCATGACCTAGGTCTTTATGGTTTGAAATTAAAAATAGTTTCCCATGTGAAATAAATACACAGTCTACTGGAATTGTGGAGATGGTGTCTGAGAGTTTAAGTCCAACAGACCTTTAACACTGATATTTGCTGATTATGCTAAGGTATCAGCACTTGATCCTTTACATTTAAACATGTTTTTTGAAGGATGCCCATTTATCTGTACAGAGAACAACAGGAAGAAGCCTGAGCAGATGGAGGAAAAGGAGGGAGTTCTCAAGGCCCTGTAATGTGAAGTCAAAAGGAGGGAGTTATCAAGGCCCTGTAATGTGAAGTCAAAATGAGGGAGTTCTCAAGGCCCTGTAATGTGAAGTCAAAATGAGGGAGTTCTCAAGGCCCTGTAATGTGAAGTCAAAAGGAGGGAGTTATCAAGGCCCTGTAATGTGAAGTCAAAAGGAGGGAGTTATCAAGGCCCTGTAATGTGAAGTCAAAATGAGGGAGTTCTCAAGGCCCTGTAATGTGAAGTCAAAAGGAGGGAGTTATCAAGGCCCTGTAATGTGAAGTCAAAATGAGGGAGTTCTCAAGGCCCTGTAATGTGAAGTCAAAAGGAGAGAGTTATCAAGGCCCTGTAATGTGAAGTCAAAAGGAGGGAGTTATCAAGGCCCTGTAATGTGAAGTCAAAAGGAGAGCATTATCAAGGCCCTGTAATGTGAAGTCAAAAGGAGGGCATTCTCAAGGCCCTGTAATGTGAAGTGAAAAGGACAGAGTTATTAAGGCCCTGTAATGTGAAGTCAAAAGGAGGAAGTTATCAAGGCCCTATAATGTGATGTCAAAAGGAGGAAGTTATCAAGGCCCTGTAATGTGAAGTCAAAAGGAGGGAGTTATCAAGGCCCTATAATGTGATGTCAAAAGGAGGAAGTTATCAAGGCCCTGTAATGTGAAGTCAAAAGGAGGGAGTTATCAAGGCCCTGTAATGTGAAGTCAAAAGGAGGGAGTTATCAAGGCCCTGTAATGTGAAGTCAAAAGGAGGGAGTTATCAAGCCCCTGTAATGTGAGTCAAAAGGAGGGAGTTGTCAAGGCCCTGTAATGTGAAGTCAAAAGGAGGGAGTTATCAAGGCCCTGTAATGTGAAGTCAAAAGGAGGGAGTTATCAAGGCCCTGTAATGTGAAGTCAAAAGGAGGGAGTTATCAAGGCCCTGTAATGTGAAGTCAAAAGGAGGGAGTTATCATGGCCCTGTAATGTGAAGTCAAAAGGAGGGAGTTATCAAGGCCCTGTAATGTGAAGTCAAAAGGAGGGCATTATCAAGGCCCTGTAATGTGAAGTCAAAAGGAGGGAGTTATCAAGGCCCTGTAATGTGAAGTCAAAAGGAGGGAGTTATCAAGGCCCTGTAATGTGAAGTCAAAAGGAGGGAGTTATCAAGGCCCTGTAATGTGAAGTCAAAAGGAGTGGAGTTAAATTCTCAATCCACTGTTACACCTGCCCCCATTGTGTTTAACTTTTCTGGACACTTGTTGAGTGTGGCAGAGATGTCAATTTTGGCCAAAGGCATGAATTTTGTACCTGCATGGGATGTGGACCTGCTGGACTGTTTGACTGAATTTAAACTTTTTGTTAGGAAACTGAATTTGTTAAACATTTCTCCTAATTCCAGTTTAGAAGCTGTCAGTATTTTAAAGCAGCAGAGTACATTTGTTCCAAATAATATCAGTGTGATACGATTTTTCAGGGTATCCGTGAGAATGATTTATATAAAAGGATTTCAACAGACAAATGAATAGAACTAGCACTATGCATGATATTTTGGTTAACGATGAACATGATGCTCTCTAACGTCTTTGGTTAACAATGATGAAAATATAATTAAAAATGCCAGCAAGGGTGGAGCAATGGTCGTTTTAGATGCTGACTTTTATTGTGAAAGTATCCTTGTCCTACTTAAGGATAGTGAAACATATGAGGTTTGAGTTTTCACAAGTAAATAGAATTATAAACAGGGTTGGAAGTGAAATATATGAAAGGCACATTAATGGCCATCTCATGCCAGTTTTGTTAGAATTTGTACATGACTAAAAATCTCTTGTCCCAACATATAATGGTTTGACCAAGATACATAAGGACAGTAAAAGCCCACCTTTTAGACCAATTGTTTCAGCAAGGAGGTGGGTCACAGAACCAATTTCCAGTTATTTAGAGGAGACTTTGAAAATACAATTATGTAATTCAA
This sequence comes from Protopterus annectens, assembly GCF_019279795.1. Classification (NCBI taxonomy): domain Eukaryota; kingdom Metazoa; phylum Chordata; order Ceratodontiformes; family Protopteridae; genus Protopterus; species Protopterus annectens. Next base: position 118,935,932 of record NC_056743.1, read on the forward strand.
TAATCTATATTAATGACAGCAGTGACTTTTTAGAACTATATATTCAGTGATAAGCATAAAGAATATATGCTTGTCCCCTTAGATCTTGATTTATTGTTCACTATGATACCCAAAGTTGATGGCACAGAGCACTTGAGAGAATTTTGAAAGCTTTACTTTGACACTGATAGTGACATGATCAATACTATTTGTGAGTTAATGCAAATAGTTGTAACCAATAATATATTATTATTTCAAGACTGTATACAGACAGAAAAAGGGTGTAGCTTTGGGCACACCATTATAGGTTCATAGGTTCATAGGTAGGTACTAGGCTATTAGCCCAAGGGCCTACGTAAGCCTAGCCAACAAAGTTCCCTGGCTTACGCCACCCAAGAAAGTTATTTTCCTGTGCCACTGTCGAGCAGAGACACAGAAGTGATCCCCGGGGTGTATTTCCTATTTCCCATCCACTCATCAAGATTTTTCTTGAAGAGTGCTAATGAAGAACTTTGCTTGACATAGATGGGTAGCCTGTTCCAGAGTATGGGAAGTCTCTGGGACAGGAATCTATCCCTCCAGCATGTCCTGTTTATTGTGGTGACAAGGTTTAGGTCCCTAGAGCATGTAGCTCAGAGAGATTGGGATTTCTTTATGTGTAGCATGTCCAACAGCTCTGGGTTTGACATAGCTTTATATGTTAGGCAGAGATCACCTCGGAGTAGGCAATATACTATGGAGTAAAGCTGGAGTTTTTTGAGGTGGTCAGTGTAGGGCATTTCTTTGAGGCCAGTAATCCTCTTTGTGAGGTACTTCTGTGGCCTTTCCAGCTGCTGCAGATGTCTTGTGAGGTACATTCCAAAAGGGGCGTTGTACTCTATAATGGGTCTAATGAGTGTTGAGCAGAGGGGAACAATGACCTTTTTTTCCTGGATGAGAACCCTTTTATGATGAGATATGCCATGTAGAAGGACTTCCTGACTAGTGTGGCAATGTGACTATCAAAGGAGAGACTGCTGTCCACCTGGGTCCCAAGGTCTCTTATCACGCATTCGGTGTTAAGTAGATTGCTGCCTATGTGGTAGTTCATGGGTACAGAGTTTTTACCAAAGGGGATGACACTGCACTTTTTGGCATTGAGGTTGAGGCCATGGCTCTGACACCAGGCATCTGTCTCAGCGAGGCCCTTCTGTATTGTCCAACACTTATTCTAATCTAGTATTAGCAAATTGGGAAAGACAAGTGATTTTTAACAATGATAATGCATTTTTCTCTTCTATTCTATTTTACAAAAGATTTGTAGATGATATAGTTATTATTTGGGGTCATGAGGGGACTTTATTGATTATTTGACTAAAATTGCCAGTTATTTAAGATTTAAAAAGACCTGCTCTTTCACCGATGTAGGATTTCTGCATATATCAGTAGGAAAGAAGATATGATAATAGGGACACCATGCTACATACTAAGGGAATGAAGAGGAATACCGATTTGCACAGTGCCAGTATGCATCCTTCATTTATGTTTTGCAACATAGCCAGGGGACAGATACTCAGGGTTTCCAGATGTAACATCAGTGAATCGAATTTTAATGCTCATATTAGTTGACAAATTGCAAAAGAGAGGGTATGATATTTATTTGTTACAAACTCAGGAAGTTAGAGTCAGAGCAGAACATGACACCTAGGGCAAACCTATCTTCTCAGGCTGCCATGGTCATGACGATAAGATTATGATGAATAATATTTAGAACAACCATGATACGGGTGTGAAGAACAAATTTAGGGTCACACTTACATATAACAGCCATACAAATTTTATTAAGAATTTAATTAATGAGCATTGGCATGTATTGACTGGTGTTGAGAATTTAATGATGATGATAGCTGACAAATCAATACATGGTTCTAAAACGTCACAGAACTTGAAGCAGGTGTTGTGCTATAAAGATCAACAGCATTCCATTTGCAATAGGCAGTGTAATAGTAAAGGAACTTTTCGATATAATAGACACATTTTTTTAAGTATATGATGAAAATGGGTAGCTTTGTGCACCCCTTAACTTCTATGATTTTTTTTTATTTGAAACAATAGGCTGATTGTGATTCTTACAATGTTATTTGTTTAGCTAAGTGCAATTCTTGCACAGTGTTTTATGTTGGTAAGTTGCACTGTAGATCAAAGGATTACATTTGTTATAACTTGTCAGATATTTGCAGAAAAGTGGGCACTAATGCTTTGTATAAACATATTATTAATACTGATGACAGACGTTTTCACTTCATGGTGTTAGAGGTAGTTTTATTAAGTAAAAGAGGTGGTGCTGTAATAACCAGAATGGAATTTATAGAGTATAAATGAATTACGAGACATAGATTGCATGTCTTATCTGGTTTGAATGAGATGTTAAGCATTAAACCTATTTTAAAAAATATGAAATGAATTTAGAAAGTATTAGAGCAGTATACGTTTATATATGAACTGTTAGTTTAACTACAGTTTTTGTGATTCATTGTTTAACCATTGAATTTGTTTTATACTATCATGTGACTGATTTTTAAGTATTTTAAATTCACACAAGCTGCATGTATTTTGTATCACTTGATGAAGAATTTACAAAAGCTGTGTATAGCTATTACTTGCTTAGTTGTTTATTAAACAATATAAAGATCAGTCTTTTTATTTCAGCTTCCATGTTACTGAATCCAGCAGTTTCATTGTTTTTGACTCCTTGGCGTTGCTGACTCATTTTATTTGCTTGAGCTTCACTTTGTTGTTCATTCACCCCCTTAGAGAATAGTATTGTGCAGGTTACAGCATATAAATTATAAAAATGGCCAAAAGTAGGCATTCTTTACAGAACTAAGCCTTACCTAAGTGATCATTCCAGCATAACCATTGCAGTCACCTGTTACCTTACTTCATATATGCTTCCACCATTTTCACCAACAGACCTCACAACTATCAAAAGTGAACAACACTATAATAAAATAGCCACGTTTTCAGTTAACCTTCTCAGCAAAACCCCATCACTGTAGTGCACTTTAGCAACTTAATTTACATAATGTTTTTTTTTTTTTTTTTTTTTTTTTTTGTTATACATTTTGCACTGTAGCTTGAATTCTAGCAGAAGAGGGTCAGTGTGTCTCACCCCCATTTACCTAGCAATTAAATTATCACAATAAATAAAGATGTGTGGCCTGTATTTGTTAAAATTATATGTAGTGTGCTTGTGCTTCAAAAGCTGTGCTTCCCTTACCACTGGAGATTTAAGCAACAATGGCCATTGTTTACACTTCTACACTTCTCATTTGTTCTAGCCACCATTCCTTACGTTGCTGCTTTATAGTCATGCACCTGTCTAACCACTGACTGGGCTTTCTTTACATGTCTGGGGTGCAAGGAGTAGTTGTGGAGGACCAGAAAAGCTGCAAGGATTTCAGTCCTACATTCTGGCAGTCAAATACATGAGGTAAGTGCATGCTCTGATCTGGTGTCATGCCATGCCCCACCCCCAAATTGTATTTCATTTGTAATAGATTTTCGTCAGGCCCATGGCCCTTGCCCAGTGTCATAGCAGTAGCAATGTTACTTTCCCTACACCCTTTCTCCTGGAGATGTGTAGGCTTTTGGCTACTCTTCCTTATGTATTTTGGGCAACTATTCTGTAACCAGGACTCTTGCTCCTTAACTTTGGTCACATTGTGCAGAGATGGATGCCCTCCCTTCATGCCAATGAGGTGGGCAGCTTCTTCATGATGTATAAATTAATTCAATTGTCGGCAAAGGGATGAGGGGATTTGGTAGCAATAAACAGTTGAAAAAGGTCAAAACAAATATGTAATTGGTTTAGAAGTAATTAGGGCTTAAAAACAAATTGATTTAAACTTCTCTGAACACAGGTTAGCATGTATAAGTGGTAGGGTAACTATGACATATCTCTATACTTCTCAACCTGCAAACATTGAAAAATGGTGCAAAGCTTTTGAAAAGTAGGTACAGCCAGACAAAAATCTGGATATCTAACTAGCATAGAATTTGAATATAAATAGCACATAACTCTTCCCACTCTCAGTAGGAATTTGGGATACTACTCGGAAACATGTTTAAAAAACAGAGAGTTAAAGAAATGATGGAAAAATGTAAACAAATTACAGGAAATGTGTATAATCGGTAGACTTTCATGAACTGTTTCGCAACATTCTACCACACAAGGTCATTTATTTTTGCTTCTGAAAAAGTAAAATGCAAGAGGTGTGTATTTATTCTTTTAATTATTGGTGCCACTAACATGTTGGTCACATAGTATGGTTTTCTGTGTACCAGACAGCTTCAAAAATCAGGTATAATGAGCGGGATTCAGAAAATTGTGTTCAGGGGTATATCACACCTGAAAATAGGAATGTTCTTCCAAACAGGGACAGTTGATAGGTCTGCATCTCTCTTGTATATTTGCAGAAAATAACTGCACTAAACAACCCAACTCTAATACTTTTAAGGTCATACTACCTCTGTTAGCAGCAGACAAACCTGTCTGTAGTTCCTTCCTTTCATCTCCTTAAACATCATCTGAACTTTGATCCTCTTTGTATGCCTTAGGACTTCACCATGAATCCATTTCAATTAACAATACAGGGCTAGTGCATAAATTCAGACAGCTTTTGATAAGAATATTTTATTATGAGCCCAGATTTTTAAGGTGTATATCTGCCCATTTGTTTGATAAAATGAAGTATGCTGCAGAAAAAAGTGCACATGCATGATGTTAAATCTGACTGAGAGATCTCGTTAAGCTATATATATTATTTTAAAACTGCGGAGACTCGTGACTACGTATTTCACCAAGCTGACCTTTTCTTTTTGTCACTCATAGTTCTGCACACTGTATCACTCTCATCTTTTTTCTGGTGTTATTAGAGCAACTCGGCTGTATTTTTGTGACTTTATTTACACAAGAGATCCTGTAAAACTCAGGATGTTTGCTTACTGCTGCTCGTCATAGCTGCGAAGAATCCTGCTGAGACTGGGCTGGTACGAAATGTCTGTGCAGAGTGCTCAGGTTGTGTACATATTCTCTCCTCATCTCCCTGCTGTTTTACATGCCTTTGCAAGAGGTTATAAGCCGGCCTTCTTCACAAAAGCATAAAAAACAGCATTCTTCCACCAGATGTTTAGAAACTAGTTGTCACAAACAAGCAAATCAGCATGAAAAGACCTTGCAATTTAAGCAGTTTAACATTTTTTTTTGTTATGACTTCATCTGTATTTCACTTATGATGCTTTAAACAAGGAATACCTTATACCTGAAATAACCGATTCTAGTCTCCAGGGTATTTATATTTTGTTGTCTGCAGACCATGTGGCTCAGATCTGATATTTGTTTTTCAGAGTGGTTGATCTGTTTCATTTCATTTGATAAGGAACAAGGGAGGCCAAGTGACTTAGGTTAGCAAAGCAAGCTTTTATGCTTAGCAGAATGGAATTTGAAGTGGCATTTATTTTGTGCCTCAGTCAGAAAGGCTGGGAAAACAAAGTGGGTGTACATATGCTTTTTGTCTATATTCTGATCATAGGTGTTAGGAAACTGGTAAGCACAGCTAATTTGTCTTTGATTTAACAAAATGCTGGCATCAGATGTTTGTTTTTACAGTTTGGTCATTTCTTTTGCAGACTGGCATAATCACATTTCCCAAACCCGAGGCAACACGATCAGTTGTCATAACCAGAATTGTACAAATCGGCATTATGAGCAAATTAGCATTTCTGCACTGACGAGTACCTGATTGATTTGGGGCAGTATACTATACTCAGGATACAATGAATTCTGTCCTTATGAGCAAGATGCAAACTTGGGACAAAAATGATTGGTTGCTATTGATATAGAGCAAGTGCATACAAAAATGAATTGCATGGGTGAATATGTAGTCTCTCGGGCAGAAATTAAGCACATACACTAACATGAAAGTGTTGGGGGATATTGACTAGATAGCAGGAATTAAGCACGTACACTAGCATGAAAGGGGGAATACTGAACAGAGAGCAGAAATTAAGCACATATGCTAGCATGAAAGTGGGAATGGTATTGAATAGGATAACCATGTGTGCTCTTTGGTGTTCCTTGGCAACTATACTTCTGAAAATCACACAGATGACTTTTTACACAAAAGCAGAATGACCTGTGTAGTAGATTAAACTGCTTGTTTTCTACTTTTTCCTGAAATTTTATTTGAAATCTGGATAAACTGTAGGAAAACAAGATTGCCACTGATTCTAAGGACAACCACAAATCATTCTATAGCTATGCCAAGAATCTCAGTGATCAGCACAATGGCACAAAAATTATAGAACCAACTGATATTGCCAACATCCTGGTAGATAGGTTCAGTGCTAACATTACCCCCCTCTCACCCCCTAAAGGGCCCATATCTATACAGGAAGAATGCAGAGTCCCTGTAATCACAACTTTACAGGTAAAAGCAGCACTCTCTAAAGCCAAAAACACAGCATCCATGAGACCGGACAACATCCCAGGCTGCGTTTTACACGAACTTCAGAATGAACTGGCTCCCCACCTAAGCACCATGTTCAATCATAGCCTCACGTCAGGCTTTGTGTGCTCACTGAATGGCGCACAGCAACAGTTAGCCTGACGAGCCTGGTCTGCAAGGCCATGGAACGTATCATCATGGAATTCATAAACAAAGACATTGGTAACCTCCAAACTCTGGACCCCACCCAGTTTGGGTTAGTGAAAGGCAGATCTTGCCTCCTTAACCTGGTCAATGTCTTTGAGGCAGTCACCAAAGCCGTAGATGGGGCTAAGGTGGTTCACACAGCCTATCTTGACCTCACCAAGGCTTTCAACACCATCCCCCATTCTGGAATTATAGCTAAACTCAATAAACTAGGTATAAATCCCTATGTCACAAGATGGGTTGCTAACTGGCTCACTGACAGAACCTACACTGTAAAAGTTGCAGACTCCAAGTCTGACTTCAAACCAGTGACAAGTTGAGTACCACAGGGTTCAGTCCTGGGACCTCTCTTGTTTGGTTTCTACTTCTCTGAAGTACAGGCTAACACAGAAGGCCTCTGGCTAATGAAGTTCGCAGATGGCTGCAAACTAGGAGCTATAGTCGAGTCCCCAAATGATGTGGACATCCTACAGAAGGGCCTCACTGAGACAGATGCCTGGTGTCAGAGCCATGGCCTCAAGCTCAATGCCAAAAAGTGCATTGTTATCCCCTTTGGTAAAAACTCTGTGCCCATGAACTACCACATAGGCGGCAGTCTTCTTTACACCAAATGTGTGATAAGAGACCTTGGGACCCAGGTGGACAGTAGTCTCTCCTTTGATAATCACATTGCCACAGTAGTCACGGAATCCTTCTACATGGTACACCTCATCACAAAAGGGTTGTCATCCAGGAAAAAACAGGTCATTGTTCCCCTCTACTCGACACTCATTAGACCCATTAATAGAGTATAATGTCCCTTTTGGAATGTACCTCACAAGACATGATTTGCAGCAGCAGAAAAGGCCACAGAAGTCCCTCACAAAGAGAATTACTGGCCTCAAACAGATGACCTACACTGATCATCTCAAAAAACTCCAGTTTTACTCTGTAGCATATCGCCTACTTCGAGAAGATCTCTGCCTAACATACAAAGCTATGTCAAACCCAGAGCTGTTGGACATGCTACACCTAAAGAAATCCCAATCCCTCCGAGCTACACACTCTAGGGACCTAAACCTTGTCACCACAATAAACAGGACTTGCTGGAGGGATAGATTCTTCTCCCAGAGACTTCCCATACTCTGGAACAAGCTATCCATCTATATCAAGCAAAGTTCCTCATTAACACTCTTCAAGAAAAATCTTGATGAGTGGATGGGAAATAGGAAATACACCCCGGGGATCACTTCTGTGGCTCTGCTCGACAGGGGCACAGGAAATTAACTTTCTTGGGTTGGTATAAGCCAGGGAACCTTCTTGGCTAGGCTTACTTAGGCCCTTGGGCCGATAGCCTAGTACCTACCTATGAACCTATAAATGTTACAAATATAAATTAGGAAATAGGAGGGAATATGAAACCACTGATTTTAAACACACTGTGAACTCTTTAGTCAAAGAGGGCAGCACCTTTCAAAATAGCCTGCATGAAAGAGGGAAAGAACAAATATTTAAAGTGATTTATGCTAACTCGATAGCTGAAGGAAAAAGTTTTCTTGCTGATATGGTAGTCCTCAAACCGAAAACTTAAAGACGAAGCACTGAATAAACAAATAGCAGTGGAACTGAACAATTCACAAGAAAAAGTAGTTGGTTCAGAATAGTACTTGAATTCAGGAGTTCATAAGGTGGACATCGCCAGAGGTTGATGGCTGATAGATGAACCATTATAAAGGGAATTGGGCAGGATTGGTTGGCCATTAGGTCTGTGTTGTTATCAAAGTTTGTGTTTTTGATTCTGCACCACAAAATGTCTTCACTGTAAAAATATTTGAGCACTTGTTTTCCAAATGCACAATTATTTCACGAGTGGGGTGTAATGCTACCTGTTATTTTACAATGCAGTGGATCATTTAGAATAAATACGTGGCTTTTCATCTGCAGATTGGCAGAAATAAATGAACCCCAATATTCTTTATCTTTTTATACTTTTGCCGATTCCTTCAATGTCAGCCACATAAGAAATTAGATGAATCATAATTCCCAGCATCTTGTATGATTTAGAAATTGTTATTCTAACCCATTGGTTGTTGAAAAAATACAGAACTTGTTAAATTCACTTCCATTCGCCATGCACATGAAGGCATAGCTATTCCATATATCTGCCACATTTAAGAATTTTTTTTTCCTGTTTCTTTCACTGATTTCCCTTATGGTTGTGAAGGGTGATTCATAGTTAAAAGAATCATGGTTTACAGTACATTATGATCTTACATAAGCAGCTCCATTTTACGTGATTTCCAAACTATATTCTATGCACCTTCAAAATATTACATTATATGTATATTATATAGTATTATATTATTATTATTATTATTATTATTATTATATTACATGCAGTGAAATCGGACTGTGCTCGTAAGTGTAGAGATAGACAAAGGCACTGCCTAGGCACAGGAATCCAGGTGAATGCCGTAGTGAAAAGATAATAGCACCGTGCACTACCATACCTTGTGGGCATAACAGTATCAGTAAAAACATATACAACTTGAAGATTAATAAAAGCATTTTAATTAAACTCCCTTGTGCTTTACCATGTGACTTCATGGAGAGATAAGTAACCTTTTTTTCTTTTTTTTTTTCCCATTAACACCTTTGGTTGAAGAAGGCGTACAGCATTTGGTTTCCATTGAGGTCTGAGATTCATTTTTAGTAAATGGTAGTGGCAGAGGGAGTTCAAGGACCCACGAGAGGATGGTGTGCATGAAGAAGATGATGGACATAGAAGATTTATACATCAGTATTCCATACAAATATGGCTTGAAGTCATTTTCATGTTATTTAGGTGAAGGATCTTATTCCTTTGTGTTACCATTATTACACTTTTATTTAAAAAAATTAGAAAAAAGATGGACTTACGAAACCAGAGATAAGAATAAAATGACTTTTAATCCAAACAATGTCAAATCACAAAACTTGCAGGAAAAATACCTTCATCATTGTGTATTCTTTTGTTTAACAAATAATTTCAGGTATGCAGAAATATGGTATGGATATGGGAGTTCTTTGCACTCCTACGTATGACAATATTGTAATGTCTTTTTTTGAGAGAGAATTGATGAGTAATAATTTTTTTCTTAATACTGTAGTACTGTAAGGGGAATCAGACATTAGTAATTTCGTGGATAGGTTAAGTCACAATGAAGCATTCTTGAAATTTATTTATAAGGTATGTAACAATAAAGTGAAGTGTTTTTGGATATCACAACTATTGTCAAGGAAGAAAGAAACTTCAGCGAATAGCTTCTTATGTGCTAAAAGTAACATCCTATTCATTTGATTGTTTACCTCTTGGTGAGTTTGTTAAAATTAGTAGAAATGCTATGAGATCTACTGATTGAGAGATTGTTTTTTTGAGTTTGGAAAGAAGGTTAGAAGAGAGGGGTTATAGTAGAGATGTAAATCATGGGGCAAAAATTAGACTGGGGATGCTAGAGAAGGATGAAAGGAGATGGTGGGTACGAGCTAGGGCCCAGTTCCAAGGATGGTGATAAAAGATTGTCTTGTGTGACTAAGTATTAACACGTTTACAGAATTATTTATAAAAGATCATTAAGTGTAACTGGGAAATATTGTTTACTGCTTCCAATTTAGCTATAGTGTTGCCTTTGTTCCCATGCTTTTCACTGGAGATAACTGAATTAAGGGGAATTAGTGATAACTAAAATGTCAGTAAATAGAATTTTACTATGGGTCCAAGATATGTACCATTGTGAAAGATACAATCTGTGTAAATTAGTATTGAATACTAGAGAGTTTATGATTAATGGTAATTTTTTTAAATAAAAAAAAAGTATTTTAATTGTCATAGATCTGTGGTGGTATAGGCAGTTAAATGTACATGCACATCCACACTAAGTTAGAGTTATACAGGGCAGACTAAAAAGGAAGATGAACTTCAGGATATAGGAACACATCAGGAATGTGAAAAGTGACCACCCTGTCAGCAGTGCTGCACAGCATGTTAAAGTAGTAAATGGTGGTGGGGGGGGGTTAACACAGTTAAGTATGTAGTATTAGATGCACTTAGTTCATCAAGGGGTGGAAATAAATGTTCTTTGTTGAATAAATGAGAAGTGAAATTGAGTTTGAAATTTAACATGCTATTTCCTGAACATTTGAACAATGAAGTTGATTGCTCCACCCTGATAATAAAAATATTTTTTCAGAGTCCAGCTTTGTCAACTTATAAGTATAATTATGTTTATTTTGTTAATTATGTTACATTAATTTGTATTTGATTGAGTTATAGGAGGCTATTTAAATATGAAAGTGTTAATGTAAAAATAGTCGTGTGTCTCCCCATGAAGGCACACACCAAAACATTGGGGTGTTTGATTAAAATAATCACGTTAGACTGCCATTTCTGTGGGTTTATTTCATACAGATTTTTTATTATGGTGTAATTGATAACAGTTTCACTAACCTCAGTATGGTGTTGTAAATGAAAAGTATGTAATAGCTTTCTGCTGGTTAGTACGTCTACACTAACTGCCATCTGGCACCTCCTTATATTAGTCACAGAGTCAGTGAAGTGAAGGACAAATAAGGAGCGCATCCTGCTTGGCTAATCCGTTTACATAATATCTAATATCTACTCAAACAGTAGCAGTAGCCCCAGATATCTGTCCTGTGCCTCAGGCAGGCATATACTGAGGGCATATGAGGAGTGTTTTGCCCACCCAGTCTGTTTTACTATATTTTGGAGATCAGGATCTAGCCAACAGGTTGTTTCTTTCCCTTCTTAAAAGTTACCTTATATTCAAGCCTCTCAGCCCTTGTTGATTCGTCTGCTAAGCTATCAGGCCACATCTAATGCATTCCATTTCTTTACCACCTTCTGTGAGAAATAGCATACCATGCAGAAACGGTCTTCTCATTTTTCAGTATGCATTCATTTCCCTGATGTTTTTTTTTTAATCTTCTGAACATGCTAAAAGTACTCCCTTTCTTCCTTTCCCAACAAACTAGAGTGAGTTTCTGTCACAGTACTGTCTGCAAACATGACATAACACTCTGTGGTTGAATAAGTGTTTTGTAAAGGAGTTAAATTACCTTGGGGGCTTTCTGGGCCTACCTGTCTTGTTATAAAGCCTAACATTCTCTTCACTGGCCCATCTTATACAACCTAACTTTCTGTTCACCTGTCAATCTCATTATACAGCCTAAGATTCTGTTCACCTTGGCTGCTACTTTTTTGATTTGCTACTGGTGACTCAGTGCTGCACTGACAATTATCACAAGACATTTCCTACTCAGCCAATAAACATTTAGTTACTCCTATTCTGAACTTCATTCCTAGAATATTGCTTAAGCCTGTGGACCACATTCCATTTCTGGATGTTAAAGTGCAGCTAGCATCTATCAGATCAGTTTGCTGGTTTCCTTTAAAACTGATTCCTCCATCTACTGTTATTTTTCCCAGTTAAATACCATCTGAAAATAGGTTAGTCCTGCTCTTCACTCTATGTTATGTCTGCTACATAGACATTAAAGAGAGCAAGTTCCAGGACTAATCCTTGTTAGTCACCACTGGTGACATTTTTGACCCTTAGACAACTCTTCCTAAAACAGCTATGTCTCTCTTCTACCTGCTTCCCTTTAACCACCCATTTAGTTTTCCACTATTACTTAATGTTTTAAGCGTTGGACTTGCCTCCTGTGTGGAATTCAGATTAGTGCCTTGGGTTTATTGATTCAGTATTTAAGATCTGTAATTCACAGCTCTAGAGGACCAAGGTTCATTCCTGACTTCTGTTCATTCTGTGGAGTTTGCACATTTTTTCCTTATTGCTGCATGGATTTTGTCCAGATCTTTCATTTTTGTCTCTTCGTCCTTCAAAAATGTGTTGCTTGATGAATAATTATTCTAAACTATCCATATAAATTGTATTTGTCCTTTCATTTCTGATTCACATCATGGCTGAAATGTACGACAGACAGACTGCCTGTTTAACATGCTTAAATTAATAAATAAAAAAAATAGATATACTCATATCTGAATACTAGGCAGTCAATCTGCCGACTATTACATGTATAGCCTATAACCAAACAGTGACCAAATGCGAGAATTAAACCCTGTACCTTGTGTATCAGTGAACACCTTAACAACTATGCAATATGCATACCTTGTACCTACTCTAATAAAAGCTTACACTTTAACCACTCAACTAGCAAAGCTACTGTATTGTCTAAATTCACTTGGACAATTATTCATGGTATTACGGCACATTGATGCAGTGGCTGCCTTTGTTTGCCTCAAATTGCTTTGCCCTATAGTTGACTTCTTGCCTACATTTCCTTCTTTGGTGGGTCAGCATATCCTCCTTGTGTCTGCATGGAGTTTTGCTAAGTGCTCTAATTTGATCCCATACCCCAGAAGTATGCAGTAGGTGAATTGGTAATACAAAACTGACAATAACTGTGCATGTCATGTGAGCATAACTTTGAATTCTTGTGTCCTATGATAGATTGGTGCTTCATTAAGGATTACTTCATATATTTGCATGTATGAGAACTGGGATAAGGTTTAACTCACCTATGACCTTAAAGTTGAATAAGTGAGCACTGTGCAAATGAATGAACAAAATAACTGAGATGCAGAACTGTGTCATTTTAATTAAATAAGATATTTTTAGCCAAACAATTGGCCATAAACATGTAGTGACTGCTCTGGATATTTTTATCTGCAAAAAACTTTACTTTCTGTATCAGGATCTTCATGACCCTTTTGAAGCCACCATCTAATCATAGGTTCATAGGTACGTACTAGGCTATCTGCCTGAGGGCATTTATAAGCCTAGCCAGAGTGTGTCGGCTTTCACTGCCCCGTTGATTAATTAACTGATCCTCTGTCAAGCAGAGCCAATGAAGTGATCCCAGGGGTGTATTTTCTGTTTCCCATCCACTCGTCAAGGTTTCTCTTGAAGAGTGTTAGTGAGGAGCTCTGCCTGATGTATTCTGGAATTTTGTTCCAAAGCATGGGGAGTCTCTGTGACAGGAATCTATCCCTCCAGCATGTTCTATTTATTGTTGTGGTGAGGTTTAGCTCACTAGAGCTCGTGGCTCGCAGTGACTTGGATTTCTTTAGGTGGAGCATGTCCATCAATTCTAAGTTGGACATGGCTTTGTAAGTCAGGCAGAGATCACCTCTGAGTAAGCGATATGCCACCGAGTACAGCCGGAGTTTTTTCAGTCGGGCTGCATAGGACATATATTTGAGACCAGCAATCCTCTTGGTGAGGTACTTTTGTGGTCTTTCCAGTTGTTGGAAGTGTCTTATGAGGTACATCCCAAATGGGGCATTGTACTCTATGATGGGTCTAATGAGTGACGAGTAGAGGGGCACTATAACCTCTTTATTTCTAGATGCGAACCCTTTAGTAATTAGATGGGCCACATAGAAGGATTTCCTAACTTCTTTGGCAATATGATTGTCAAAGGAGAGATTACTATCTACCTGGGTCCCCAGATCTCTTATTACCTCTTCTGTATTAAGGGGGCTGCCACCTATGTGGTAATGCATGGGTGTTTTGTTTTTCCCAAACATGATGACTATGCATTTTTTGGCATTTAGCTTGAGGCCATGACTTTGACACCAGATGTCCATCTCATTAAGGCCCTTTTGGAGGATGCCTATGTCTGCCGGAGAGTCAAGTATGGCTCCCAGTTTGCAGTCATTGGTGAACTTGGTTAGCCATAGTCCTCCTGTGTTTGCCTGTACTGCTGAGAAGTATATGCTGAACAGTAGGGGTCCCAGGACCGAGTCTTGCGGGACACCACTTGTGACTGGTTTAGAGTCGGACCTGGAGCCTGCTTTTCTTACCATGTGAGTTCTGTATGTAAGCCAGTTGGCAACCCATCTCGTGACGTAGGGGTTTATGTTCAGGCTGGTGAGTTTTTCTGTAATACCTGAGTGGGAAATGGTGTCAAAAGCCTTGGCGAGGTCAAGGTAGGCTGTGTGAACCACCTTTCCCTCATTTATGGCCTTGGTGACTGTCTCGAAGAAGTCAACCAGGTTTAGTAGGCATGATCTGCCCTTAACAAAGCCCAACTGAGTCGGGTCAAGTGTTTGGAGTTTCCCAATGTCTTTGTTAATGAGTTCCATGATGATGCGCTCCATAGCCTTGCAGACCAGGCTAGTCAGGCTTATGGGGCGATAGTTACAATGTCACTTGTGGCCCCTCCTTTGTGGAGAGGAATAACCGTGGCTGTGCACCATTCCATGGGCACGTAGTCTGTGGAGAGGCTGAGGTTGAACAGTGTGTTTAGGTGTGGGGTTAGTTTGTTCTGTAGTTCGTGCAAGACGCAGCCTGGGACACCATCTGGTCCCATTGACGCTGTGTTTTTGGCTTTTGAAAGGGCTGTGATTTTTGGGACACTACACTTTTCCTGTATTGTTGTGGGTCCTTTTGGAGGTGAGGGGGGGGTGAAGCCTGTAATTCCCATGGTTACTTTAAACAATGGCATCCAAGTGGTAGTCCTCCAATAGTTTAGCAACACTTTTCTTTCTGTGATCTATTGAACAAGTCCATAAGGATATCCATCAGCACCCCAGCCAAATGTTTGAGCATTTAAGAGTTACCCATCTAGATCTGGGTTTTATCCCCTTTTGTGCATTTATGGTTTCTGTTCTGTGCCCCTTCTATCTCTTTTGCTCAAAGGAATGCATGTTAAGATTCCATCACTCTTAATGGGTGTCCGATGTACTTTGCCATCACTGTGGCTCCTCCAGTATTAAACTGGTATGACCACAACCTTTCAGAGACAACAACAACAAGAGCACCAGACATCATGCTCCACTTATGTCTAGGTTAGATGACTATGCATGAATTCTGTGATCTCCCATTTCAAACTGATAGACCTTGTCCTCCTCCTGCATCCCAGCATAATGATTACTTCAGCATTATAATACCCTCCACCTTCAGATTCATCAGACTAGGGATTCCTAGACACCTTCATAGTTTGGCAATATTTACTACTCTGTACTCATCATACACTGATTCTCCACCTCATTCCTGAAGGGAAAATGTGTAATATGGCATTTTTTTAGCAATAACCTGTGACTGGGTGAGGGTAATGCAGGATTTGCCCACTGTTGAACTGTTGACATGGTTTGATCACAAGGGTGAAACCCAACTGATTAAATAAAGCCAACTATGGGTAAATTGTGCATTATACACACACACACACACACACACACACACACACACACACACACACACACACACACACACACACACACACACATAGATTACTGTAATTATCCAATATCATTATTCAAGAAACAAATGTCTTATCTTTAATAAATAATGGCGTTGTATAAAAGGACTTTAGTGTTCTTCCTCCATCTTATGATAGTGTGGGGCATCCAAAATATGTACTGCACATGCGCTATTTGTATTTGCATATGGTTGCAGAATGTTTGTGTTTGCCTCTCCAACCCCAATCTAAATTTTGACATTATCTTACATTTTTTTGGTTGTGTATATATGATTTGATTTTCTGGCACATTGTTGAGGAATGAGAAGTGTCATTTTTGTTTTAGATTTAAGAGTTCTGAGTATGCCATAGAGCTGTTAGTAGGGGCACTCCTGGTTTGACAATGCATGAGTTTTTTCCTTTTTATTATTGTGTTCCACAGAACAGTTTACTATATTTTATGAATGTTTTTTATGTCTGAAATCTCCATTTAGTCTTATGTAGAAAGGAATTTAATGAGCTTCTTTCTTTGGGGAACATGTATTTTGTCAGCGACAGAAATCTACACTGAATATGATGAAAATTAGGGAAGTTCTGCAAAACTCTTGACATTTGTAACTAATAGTAGATGGTAGTGTACTTGATCATACTGCCAATAACTATACTCTCCTCAGTGTTGCAGAACATCCCAGATTTGTCTTGTATTTAGCAGCATTTTTGAAAAATATGGTGCACATGCTGTAAAAGAGAATATTTTGACAGAAAGTAGTGGCTGCTGAACAAGACTACTTCCTGTTGGTAGGCGCAGTGATCGGGCTGTCCTATCAGCACGCACAATTTTGAATACAAATAAGGATTTATTGTATAATTTCAGTTATACTATAAACTGTTACATTCAGATGTAGTTATAACCAGACAAGCATCAATCTGTCTTTGCTTCATTTAGATGTAACAAACAGGAAAGTATTTTTCTAGGGGACAATCTCCCCAGCACCCCCATTTGGGGGCCTTTACCCACTACATACTCCTTTACTTATCGGTATTAATTCATGGTTATATAACTGCATAAAAATAAAAATAAAAGTGAATCCCTTCTGGTTCTGTAATAACAACAGCGCTAATGATGATTCTGGCTGATAATCAGCACTTGATAAATGAGATTGATAAAATGCAGCCTCATCCAGCTGGAACCCTTCCAGGGGCAGGAAAACCTGTTTTTTTTCACATACATTTTTTTTTAAACTCAGAAATGCCACTTATTGTGATAACCTTTGTATGCAGCTCTTCTGTAATCATGACTTAGTGCTGTCAGTAATATCACCATCAATAACCACTATAGGATGATTAAATAAAGGCGCTCCCAGGCTGATCTTCCATTAGGGGCTGCTTTTCCCCTTAGAATACACCACATTATGTATACCGCGCTTTCTCTTTGCTCGCCCCCGTCCCTGAGATTACACTACAAAGCAGGTATAGTAATGAGGAGTGGTTTTAACTGTATCACATATGGCATAGGGCAGGTATCTTACTGAAATCTCAATAAGGAATGCATATTGGCTTCCCAGTAAGTATGTGCAGGTGTGTTTGTGTGTGTATACATACGAGTGCGTGGCATGGAAGAACACCCATGGCAGGTCTAGCCACCCAGCGGTTGACTCTAGATTGTCTCTACTGAAGTAACACCCCAACCCCATGTATAAAAATGGGAAAAAGGGCTGTGGATGGATGAATAAAGTGGACATCCTAGACCTGAGTCCATTCTGGCCGCATCAAAGAACTCTTATCGGATTTGTCTGGTGTGACTTTTGCCTGCTTAAATCTGTATTGCTTGAAGGTGATAAGAACAGTGGCTTATAGAGAACCTGTGATTTTAGCTTGTATTAATTTCATCGTAGTTTTAAATAAACAGACTTGCAACAAGTCCCAAGGCTGACTACAAGGATACAACAGCTAGGGCAGTACTGCACGTTCACATTATTTGAGGCATATAAATGTATACTTACAAGACCCTGATGTTTCACTAAAGTGTTTTACCATGTTAGTATTAACTATCGATACACACAGAATATTGAAAAAAGTTTGTGTGATAACTGTATGTATTCTACTACTGATGTGTCTTGATTTTAATTAACTTAGAAAGATTAAGTTTTATTGTGAATAAATACCCCAGACCCGAAGGTGTATGCTGTATTATTACATTGCCTCAGGTTATGATTGTACATTCTACTTTAGTCAATATAAAGGGAATGAATAAGTTTCCTTGAAATTATAACTTTTACATTAAGTATTCATTGTGTCACTCACAGTAATTTAAGTTTCTAAACTATTCATATTTCACTGATAGCTTAGTTGTCAGTCATAAACAGGATAACATTAAAAATACCTCCCTGAAGGCTGAAAGTTTCAAGTGCCAAAGGTTGAGTTGCTCTTCTGTTACCTTAAATTCGATTTTACTGCGGATATTCCAATGCTCTTGCTGCTATTTATTTCAGTAGACGTGAGTATCGTTTTGTATTTTGAGGCTATATTTTCTGAAAAGTAGGACATGCTTTCACTTGTGCTGCCAACACAGAAATCTGTTGTGATGAACAGTATTCTATTCATCATGATGAGAGTCTGACTTTGCAAAACTGCTGAAACCTGCATGACATGTTTAGGTGCATTCCAAAATATACTTCAAATGTATCTGACTTTACTGACTAGGAGAAATGTAGCACCATCTAATGGAATCTTGAGCCACCAGAAAACACAGCTAGATGAAATTCTTGGCTGGTTCCATGAGTCACCCTAGCTGTCATTGCTTGGCAGGACTAGCTTGAGAGTGTGAGGTTATTTTTATCCTCCACCACCAGAATACATTCATGGACTTGATGTGTAGCATTGCATTCTGGGATTTCTCACAGTTCCCTTAGGTAAGCCTTCTCCATGGGAGCTCTCTTCTAGTATTAACACTGCTAACAATAATTAAGTTTGATAATAAACTTGAGAAGGTTAACAGGTGCCAACAAAAACATTTTACTTATCCTGAAGCGTACTCAGCAGTCAAATCATATCCGGAGCAAACATTTATTGTGCAAGTAGCAGCAACTGTAATCTGGGAAGAAATAAGTATAAAACAGCAACAGGCCAAAAATAAAAAATAAAAAACATCAGCCTACCACTTTAAGATTACATTTCCTTGTTTAGAGCATACATGCAGTGAGTTTCTTAGATTTTAGAGACATCAGATACAAGCAGCCTCAAGTCATTTGGTGGGGTAATGCAGGATGGTATGCACTCCCTATCAGCTGTTTTTTTCAGGCACGTCATTGTTTAATCAGTTTGCATCTGAATGGCAAAAATAAGTATCTGCAGACATTTTACAGAGTGGCAAATTCTGCTTGCATTAATCTGTTTATGTTTAACTTGGCAGCATGTTCAGTTTTAGCTTCTCATCAGAGACTCTGCTTGTATGTTCAAGTCATATTATGGACTATGATAAAGACAGTTCTGCATTATAAAATATTGCACACGCTCTCAACTTTGGATTCTTTGAAAGGCTGTACGTTGGTCAAGCTTTATAGTAAAGCAGAGAGTAACAGGCTCACCCCAAATCAATGTTCTTCTTTACTGCAACACCTAAATTTCTGACCTGATTTTGTCCATCACAAAATAAGTGTACAAAAGGTGGAGAGAAATGTCCGCTGCTTATGGGCTGCACTGCAAACTTGCATTAACATTTTATTTCCTTTGGTCTAAAGGCAACTCATACTTAAAAAGACTGAATGAACAACTTAGGCAATGCATTTAAAAAACATATCTTAGACCTACATTATGACATCTGAGATCCATGGAACAAAAAAGGCTCACCAAAGGGCTGATCGAGCAGGTGGGGATTAATCATTTCACATACAGTATTTGGAGGTGGTACTGCTGATATAGCAGCCTACTGTGGAAGCCAGAGAATAGGTTAATGTATGCATATACATGTACACGTACGAATGTCATCTGTACATATATGGATGAATTATTTGCCAAATGAATGAACACAAAGTCAACATCTTGTCACAGAAAATCGCAAAGCGAATAATAACAAATTCATCCACAGGAATCAAGCAGAGCAATCCAAGATTGAATTAAACGGAAAAAATAATAAAAACGCGGACTATTCAAACAGTCCAATTTTATTAACAGTAGTAAGCGCTTTCACCTTTCGGCTTCATCAGACATAAATTAGATAGAGTTCCTTGAGCATTTAAATAACTAACACTTACATTTCATTGGTCTCTACAATAATGACATCACTCTAATTTAAATGTATTATAAAAATCTGATGTAAAGTATTTGTGAAATGCATTTATATAAAACATAATAATATAAACATAAATAAAATTATTTAAACTTTAAATAGCATTAATAAAATGTAAATGAATCTATACTTAACGTATAGATATTAATTAAAGAATAAATACCAAATTTAAAAATATATATATGTATAAAAACAAAATTCATGATTCATTCAAGCAGAAACTATAGCCCTTCTTTTCCGTAGTAACGGTTTAAGAGAAGCTTTATCATTTAACCCAGGCTCCTTATCTGCTTGACATCTGATAA
>NC_056743.1:118961438-118963938 GCF_019279795.1 Protopterus annectens
TCCCTCCAACCTGTTTGCTAATGTAGTCCATCATCAGTATGAATAGCAGCGGGCTCAGAGCTGAACCCTGGTGCACACCCACTCCCACTTTAAACCTCTCTGTGAGACTGAACACTGTTCGTACTTGAGTCATTGGGTCCTTGTAAATAGCCTGCGCTAATTCTACCAATGTTTCTGGGACTTAAAACCACCACAGTACTTCCCAAATCAGCTTTCTTGGGACCTTGTTATATGCTTCTCCCCAAGTCTAGGAATGCCCACTTGGACACATTCCTTGTCTCTAGCTTCTTCTCAACTATATGTCTCACTGCAAATATTGGGTCAGTTGTGCTGCATCCTGATCTGAATCCGAACTGCTCATTTCCCATCTTATATTCTACTACTCTGTATATACCCTGGTAAGAGCCCTAGAGTAGCTGGCTTTGGAGTGTCCTGGTGGCTGTATCTGTGTTATAGTCTGGGCAGAGGGGCATAGATGATAAATCTGTGTCAGCCTTTCACAGGTGTGTGTGTGAAAATCATATCTCAGATTTTGTGTGTCAGCTACTTAGAGCAGTAACACAGAGCACTGCTTTCACGGAAGAGTGGTGGAAGACTTTGCCTGGGACATTCACTGAGGACTCAACTCTGTAGCTGTGTCAGTGAGGAGTCTTACTGGGTGCCTGGATTGAGAGAGAGATACACAGACCCCAGACTGAATGTGTTCCCTTTGTGCTCTTAAGGGAAATTGTGCTTGGTGCAGAGAGCTGCATATGAAAGTACTGTGTGCATCTATATTTGTTCAAGTGAACGTCCCTCACTGATGTCAGTAGTGAAAATTCAGGCTCCTTTATAACTGGCTCAGAGGTGGGGCATCACAACCTCCATAAATGTACATTGTATGTGATACGTGGCCTGAGTTGAACCATTACATCTTTGTTTCCGGATCCTGTCCTCCAGTGATATACCCCAGCATTCTATTCACTTCTGCAGGTATCCTCTTGCATGTAGATTTAGCATACCTAAACAAAGGTTACTTTCATTTGTAAACCTAAACAAACAATACCTTCATTTGCAAACCTAAACAAACATTGCCTTCATTTCTAAATCTAAATAAATGTTACCTTCTTTTCTGAACAGTTGCATGAATAATAATTCTAACAATGCACTTAAGCATATACATTATATGAATTTGGAATAGAGATTTTAAAAAAAATTGAATGTTATTTTATATAATTTAACAAATAGTGATTGTGTTTCAAGTTTGTTGCTTTAAGGATGATCCATTTGCATACTTAATTTGCATATTGGATTGATATTTATTAAGGGGTATGGGTGGGGCCTCATTTTGTTCTGAAGTCCTTTGATATTGTACAGGGCAAAAGTGTTAAAACAATTCCCTATTTTTTTTGTCTTTATTAAATGTGTGGACTGTGTGAATAACTTCTGACTAATTTGGGGGTGCTGTTTCTTGTGCAAAGATTTTTGTTTACTTTTTGAATAAAAAATTAAGATAGTGGGTAGAATTGGGCCACTATAGTTTATTGCATCCTGTTTTTATTTATTTTTATTTTACATTTGTTAACAGGGATAGTCCAACTGGAACAGGTCCATTTTCAGTGGAGGCCCGGGAAGAAAAGCTCCAGAGTTACAAATCAAGGAAAAAGAATACAATTCTTGCTAACAGCTACACATTACACTTTATATAATACAATGAGCAAACAGTAGTAGAATTAATTATTAATAAGGGCTAGCATAGTACCATACATCTTTTAATCTGGTTTGCATGACAGAAAAATGGCTACGTTACAGAAACATGGAGAGGAGTGCCAGTGGATAAAAGAAAGCACTGCATTGTCCGAGGTGTGAACATTTCACACATTTAACGGAAAGCTGTCTCCAAGGTCTGTGTATTTCAAATAAATTGTGTAATTGTTTGTTTTAATACTTTTCTGCTGATGCTTAGTCTGTGGTACTAAGGAAATAATATCCTTTTGCGCAGTGAGGAGTATGTAAGCTAGATACTCTGTGAAAATGACAATAGTTAATGCTATGCAATGTCTGTTTTTCTCTTCATTTTTATTGTATTTTTACATTTTGATATTTATTATATGATGCGTTCAGTCTTGTCATATCAGGGCTTGAGCTTCTTTTATGAACCTGGGTGGTGTACCAGGCTTGAAAAAACTGACAAATGCAACACTATTAAAGAGGTAGAAATGTATTGACTGAAAAGCTATTTTGCTTCACTTTTTTCCATAATGGTGCTTTACAAATGTGTACTGTATCGTCAGTAGCTTATATATACAGAAAAGAAAGACCTTCTGAGAATATTAATATTCATCTCTCTTCTTCCTGCTTTACTATTACAATTTGTCCCAAGTTTGTCATTGCGTTTCTGTAATTTCACTTTACTTAAGGTATTCCTGTGACATTGACAGTTACTAAAGAACCCATGTAAGCATCAGTCACCGAAAACATTAACCATGAAATTAATGCATTTCCATTATTACAAATTTAT
>NC_056743.1:118983938-119028938 GCF_019279795.1 Protopterus annectens
CCTTACAGAAACAAATGCTTAGTGCTAGAGCCATGGGCTCAAGCTTAATGCTAAGAAATGTATAGTTATCCCCTTTGGGAATAACCATGTACCCATAAATTACCACATAGGTGGCTGTACACTAAACACTGAAAGTGTAATGAGAGGCTTAGGAACACAGGTGGACAGTGGTCTCACCTTCGATAACCACATCGCCAAAACAGTCAGGAAATCCTTCTATGTGGCACACCTTAACACTAAGGGCTTTTCATTCAGAAAAAAGGAGGTCATTGCCCCACTGTACTCATCCCTCATTAGATCCATTATAGAGTACAATGCCCTGTTTGGTATGTACCTCACAAGACTTCTGCAACAGCTGGATAGGCGGCAGAAATACCTCACTAAAAGAATCACAGACCTAAAGCAGATGCCCTATGCTGACCGTCTAAAAAAACTCCAGCTATACTCTGTGGCATATCGTCTACTCAGAGGCGATCTCTGCTTAACATACAAGGTCATGTCAAACCCTGAGCTGTTGGACATGCTCCACTTAAAGAAATCCCAATCCCTCAGAGCCACATGCTCCTGGGATCTAAACCTTGTCATCACAGTGAACAAAACATGCTGGAGGAATAGGTTCCTGACCCAGAGACTCCCCATATCTGGAATAGACTGCCCATACATGTCAAGCAGAGCGCCTCATTGGCCCTCTTCTAAAGGAACTTTGACGATTGGATGGGAGATAGGAAATTCACCCCAGGGATCACATCAGTTGCCCTGCTAGACAGAGATCCAGGGACGTAAATATTGTGGGAAGAATTATCCAGGGAATTGTTTGGCTAGGCTTGTTTAGGCCCTAGGGCCGATAGCCTAGTACCAGCCTATGAACTTTCAAAATACTGAAAACTGATTTGACTGAGTTTCATTATACTGAAAGCTTTCAATGCTGAATTTCAAAATACCAAATTTTAAGCCATAGACATGACGTGTGTTTCCCTTCAGCTGTGAATTGCTTAACATAACAAAAAATGCACAGATCCGTGAATATCAAACATTTCAACACAAATAACATTAACAAATCCTAGGTTCACAATAATAAATAAACTGCACAAATATCACCAACAATTCTTCTCATCAAATGAAAACTATAAAAGAAAAAAATGCACACTTACAACACCAACGACTAACTCTTTCCAAAATGAAAAACTACTTACTTACTTTAACAGACACCAGATGATATAAAACTAAGCTACACCCCCCCATACCCCCCACACCCCTCAAACTATATATACTAACTCCGAGATCGCACTACAGTGGGGAAAGGACATACACCCTTTACTTACCTTAAAGTACTGTACACACTGCAATTTTGTATTTTGCAGTTCAGCATTGTAAGCTTTCAGTATTCTGAAAGTCAATCAAATGAGTTTTCAGTATTTTCATCATTCAGGAATATGGACTTAGCCAATGATTTTCAGTAATTTGAGCTTTCAGTCAAGTGAAGTGGACCCATGCATATATATATATATATATATATATATATATATATATATATATATATATATAGATATATGTGTGTTTGTGTAGATATATATGCGTGTTTGTGTAGGTATATATGTGTGTGTGTGTGTGTGTGTGTGTGTGTGTCTAGAAGCCCAAATGAACCACTCCTCTGTAGACAGCATACATAAATACAAAAGCATTCTGTTTTTTCAAAAATTTAGTTATTGTATGGAAAATCAGTTAGTGTTAGTTATGTCTGTATGAGCAGTGAATATCTGGAAAAGTATTAGTGTTTTTGTAGGGACTCCTCACAAGGCACTGTTGTCGAATGACGTGGTATATGTGTGTTGTCAAGTGGGAGACAATCCTTTAGTGAAGATCATTCATTTTGGTCCCATTGCCAGTTTTATATCATTGTTAGTACATTATTGTATATATTTGCAATTATTTAATTTATTTATAGGCAAATACTAGGCTAACTGCCCTTCTTGTCCATTTTAAGCCTAGCCAATTTCCTTTTTTCTGCTCAAAATAACCTTTCATATTTGTAGACTGGCCTTTCCCATCCCATGGTCAATAACTGTATATTACCTGTTTTGAAAATAACTGGGATCATACCATAGAACCATAATGACATACCATACCAATTAATTAAAAATAGAACATTTTCTCTCATAGACAGAACTTGAAGCTCCAGAATCTCTCCTCTTGCACATAATTTAATGCAGCGGGATTTGATTTTCACCAGAGTGGTTCAGTATTGCCATAATGTTGGGATTGAAAACATGTTAGTTGTATAAATAACCTTTTCTGGCAGCATATTGCTAAATTCAGACTTATTTAGTCTTAATCATTTATTCCTGTTATCCTTCCTGGAGAAAGGAGGTGCAACATGTAGGATTGTACTGGCAAGGGTGTTAGTGGTCAGGAGTCATTGTGGCCTTGCAATATCTGCAAATATATTTAAGCACTCAGTAACTGTACATTGGGATATGGTCATAGTGACTGATGTGCTTTACCTAGCTATTTGTATGGAGTTTTAGTGGGTGCTTCACAGTTGAAATGGAAGTACTCTAAAATCTGGAGTTTGTTAAGTAAATAAACAGGAGTGCTTTTTATGTTTTATTTAAAAGTTTGCATTATGTTTTATAATCGGGAAATACATTTCTCAGTGGTTTATACTAAGGATAATTAATTTCTAGCATAGCATTTTTTTCCTGTGAGCCTGCCATTCAGAGATGTCATGCTGCAGCACCTGCAGCCTAAAATTTAGATTATATATTCAGGGAGAAAAGAAAGACGTACATAAAAAGATTACTTGAGAAGTAACATTTTTCTTATTGTAGAGAATGCTAAAGCTGCCTGCTTAGATTTATAGTTATAGCCTACATTGCCACCATAAGTGCAGCAGAAGGCCTGGTGAGATTTGTGGTTAGAGTTACTTGCTTAACCACTCTTTACTAGTACAAATACTGGAATCGTGCTCTTGTTTGGTCCACAGTGCTCCCTTCTCTGACCATCCAAGCATTATTAAACCATTTGCTTCTCTCAAGTACTTGATGCTGTAGGATTCCAGCTGCTAATCAAACCTAGCTTGTCAGGGAAATAGTCGGGGCTCCTCCTATCTGCGCCATGGTACATGATTTGGGTTCTCACTTTTGATAATTTTATATTGTTATTCACAACGTGTCAATAGTCTTCATATATAAAATAATCAATAATGGTAATTTGATACTATATTTGGGAAGGAATGACTGATTAAAAGTGGAATGAATAACCAAAAATAAAAAAATGTTAAGTATCTAATAGAATCAAGTTGCCATGTGAGAAGATGATATGCAAACAATAAGGTATAAGTTCTGGTATAGATATATGAGAGCCATTCATTTTGTTTAATGTTCATGTGTTCAACAAAGTGAACTGCCGATTAGTTTGTGTGAATGTTCATTTAAATGAATATCATTTTTTCCCAAATATCTCTTTTGTTGAAAGAGGTAAGAGGGTTTGTAATAGGGTTGGAAGGGTATGTGTGCACGTCTATGCATATGTGTGTACGTCCAACTATTTGCAGGATAATGTTAGAGTAAGGGTTAGACAAAGGAGTAGATTTCATGATTTCCTTCCATATCACTACTGTAGTATTCTTCACGTAATGGTTCTCCTTCCAAGGATAGCCCAACACACACCAGTATAGGTATACCAAAGTCATCAGCTCTTAATGGCTGCCATACATCCCACGTATACTCCCTGTGTATGACATACAGTATAAAGGTGACATACAGATGCAGATACTTAGAACTACTTTCTCAGCTTTCCAAATAAGATTATCAAATGTCCGTCTGAATGCCCTTTTGCTGTGCTGGTTATGAAGCCATGTGTTCAGATAAGTACCTCATTGAGCTTTCTTATCTTGCTTTCCTTATCATTGTCGTCATGTTCATGTCATCCAGAAAGGTAAAATGTCAGTGTGTGAGGCAGATTCCACATAAAGACCATTACGAACAGTGTCTTTTTTGTTTGGGTGTTTTGCACGATTATACACAGTGTTATGTTAGTCATTTATGGCTGAGACACTACGTAGTTTCCTCTCCTCTTTGTCCATATACCTGGAGAACCACCATCTGAAGTTGCTGGCTCAGTGTGCTATGGCAAAATTCTCACATCCTGAGGTTCAAACTTTTGCTGGGAAAAATCCAAAAAAGTTAGGCCTCATCTGTCTGCTGTTCAGCCTCCCCAGGACATCTGTCTTGAGGCTAGTGAAAGCCTAGAGGACCACCCGGTACCTGCTTCGCACTCCTCTGCCATGACCCTGTTGGAGGCTAGCATGGATTTGGCCTCTCGCACGTCCTCAGAGGCTTTTCAAACATCTGTGCTTGATGTGGAGCGTGAATCTCAGCTGATTATATCTGAAGGACCAAGGAGGATTCCTCAAATCGTAGTAAGGGAGGAGATTCCTACTACCTTAATAGAATTGCTGCAGGTGTCTGACCCTGTGAGGGTATGCTGAGCGAATGTCCCACAGAATAAGAAACAAAAAAACGAAGCACCCTCACCTATCGTGAATTATTCCCAGCTGAATGGCAGCATTTCATTCAGGGCTTAGTTAATGCTTTGATGGCTTTGAAGCAACCTCAAGGGGTATCCATTCATAGGTTCATAGGTTCATAGGTTCATAGGTTTATACTAGGCTATCTGCCACGCCACCCCTTTAGTATGGGGAACTATACCCATTATTTTGCTGTGCCTCTGTCGAGCAGTGACACTGAGGTAATCCCTGGATCCATTGGTCAAGATTTCTCTTGAACAAGCTGATGGATCTAGATTTTTGAGGTGAAGCATATTCATCAAATCTGGTATGTTAGGCAAACTCTTCACCTCTAGTTGTGTTTACTGAATAGAGCTGGAGTTCTTTCGAGACCCTTTTATCCTTTTGTGAGTTTTTTTGTGCCCTCTCCAGCTGCTGCAGGTGTCGGGTCAGATACATCCCAAATGGGGCATTGTACTCAATCATTGGTCTGATTCCCTTGATCTAGATGAGATCCCTTCATGATAAGGTGGGCAATGTAGAAAGTCTTCGACAGACTACTATCAACCTGGGTCCCCCCCCAGGTCCCTTTCTTTCTTCTTCTGTGCAGTGGATTGCCACCTATTAGTAGGGGGGGGTAACCTTTTTTTTTTCAAAGGGTATGACTATGCATTTTTGGCATTTAACTTCAGGCCGTGGCTCTGGCACCAGTTATCAGCCAGTTTGCAACCATCTTGTGATGTATGGGTTAACATTTAAGCTGTGAACCTGTCAGCCAGTATGTTGGCAATGTCTGTAGGATCAGTATCTTTCACATCATTTTGAACTAGTTCTGAGCATATCTGGGAGTTTCCTCGTTTATGGGTCCACCAGACTGGACGCTTTGCCTTTGGTACTAAGAGTCTGAGACCACACTAGTCTTTAGATTTCAGGTGGGGTGGGATGAGGACCGTGATCTGATCTCACCAGTGAGGTGAACATTGTGCCTCCCATGTTCGTGATGATGAGATCAAGTTTCAGGAAGGAATTGCACCTGGATGCATTTTGAGATGATTGACTTGGCATTGAGCAGCATTACCCCCTTTTTTTTTTTTTTTGTGTTCTAGGGTGGTAGGTTTAGAATTTGAGCCTTGCCTAAAATTTGAATGACACACCAGTGTTTTAAGCCAATTGTTAAAGCTGATCATCTTATCTCTGTATTGTGGCATCACTCTTGGTGAAGGTAGGATACTGCTCAAGGTCAGGGTCATACCTGCCTGGGCTACATAGTCAGAGTTCATGTAGTCACACCTCCTCCCTGGTCTTCCACTCCACTCCACTCAAGAGGACTAGGGAATTGGATTCATCTAATGAGAATCTGGACTCAGGAGAAGAATCCCTGGCTTATTCTTTCCATATTAATTTCACCGTGGACTATGGTTCAGAGGTGGTGGATTCCTTAAATCCAGACTCCCCTTTGGAAGAGCTGTCCTTTGGGGACGCCATTCCCTGTGTGATAGACTATTTTAAGTAGGATTGTTCTCAAGTTTCTGAAATTCAAAAAGGTATTATGGGTTCTTACAAATGGAGTCTACCAAACCATCTGCTGTTCCTCCTGTTCTAGCTGCCCTTTTGGATACCTTTTCAGCAGCTTCTGCAGCCCTGACTCTCAGCATCCTTCTCCTTAGAAGCCAGCTATGATCTATAAAGTGCCTGAAGAGTGTAAATGTCTTTATAAATGCCCTTCTGCTGCTCCTTCTGTAGTTTCAGTCTCTTCTGATAAAGCATCCATATTGTTGCCATCTGCTGAGCTGTTGTCTTCTGATAAGGATAGTAGAGCCATGGAAAGGTTGGGCAAGAAGGTTTAGATTGCTGCCACTTTATCATTTAGGGCCATTAGCTGTCAGACCCATATGACCACGTATGTTTCAGCTGCCTTTTCTTAGGTGGTTTCTGACCTTCCTGACTCTTGGGGGAAGGCTTTGGCCCTTTCCCTGCTGAACTGTACTTCACAAGTTGCTAGCCATTCAGTCAAATGCAGCTATGATGCAGCTGATGCCTCTTTCAGAGTTGCTGTCTTTGGTTCAGTTATGAGGCATTACTCTTGCCTTCATCTTCAGGCTTTGCCTGATGACAATAAGAACCAACATTTGGATACACCTTTGGATAACAAGAATCATTTTGGATCTACTGCTGCTGACCCTTTCAAGTCCCTCCACAAGGGCAAAACCTTGCAGTATCTGAAACATTGTTTTGTTTCTCCCATTCATAAATTTCAGAGGCATTATCTTTCCAAGTCTGTCTCTGTTTGTAGGCAGTCTTATTCTCCTCCCAAGGACAAGAGGGGTTCTAGGTGTATGACACCTGCTAAGTGTATTCAGACCCCTTTTCGGAACAAGCCTGGTTTTATTGACTGTTAGCTTCCTCCTTCCCTCAGCCAGGTTCCCTTGACCTTCCATCTTTCTCTGTCTCTTCCAAATTGACTATGAATCACTTCAGACTTTTGGGATCTGTCCATTGTCCGTAAGGGAGATTTCATGGTTTCAAAGCCCCTTCCACCTTTTCGGGCATTCTTCAACCTCCTCAGGAACAGCTCTGTCTTTTCCCAAAGATTCTTCCCTCCCTTTTTTGGCTCAGTTCACCACTCAAGCTATGCCTACTACCCAGGTAGGGATGTTATTCTACAATGTTTTTGGTGTCACAAAAGTGAGGTACATGGAGGCCAATTCTTGATCTTTCCCTGCTGACCACTTTTCAGAAAAGTTCCTTCCTTTCTGATGGTATCCCTTCAGACATTGTTTCTTTATCTTCCTTTGCAGGCCTTTCTGATACCCCCCTGGATCTCAAGTCTGTATACATTCACACCCCCATCCCAAGCTTATTTCCCCATCAGTCTTCTTCACGATCTTAAGTTTATTATTTGCCTTTTATACTGACTGGGGTTCATCATAAACCTCCAGAAATCAGTTCTCACACCTTCCTAGGATCATATTTTGCTCAGCTCCAGACGGTTCCCATGTTGTCATTTCTGCCTACCTCCATGGCTCTGTTTCTAATAACCTTTTTTCAAACCCTTCTTCCCTTGGTGTGTATCCCTGCCAGGAAATGTCTTAGGGTTCTGGAGTTCATGTCTTCCACCATTCCCATGCATCCTCTCACCAGGTTCTGTATGAGGAAGCTTCAGTGGTATCTCAAATTGGTGGGGCTTCAATATTACCACACCCCCTTTCTTTCCATGTCTCAAGCTCAAGCTTTAGTGGTAGATTCTTCAACTTTTTTGCAGACTAGCTCTTCTGGTTTGGGATTTGTGTTGTCCCATATCAAGTCACTCTTCAGGCAGTTTACAGTCCCTCAGGGCACAATCTAATGGCAGACTCCTTGAGCAAGTCCAGCACACCAAGCTCACAAATGGATGCTTCACAGAGATTTATTCCTAGCCATCATCCATCAGTGGGGAATTCCTCAGGTAGATTCTGATTAACATGAGGTTGTTACAAGATTTGTCTGTACTTGCAGCTATAGTATGCATTTTCCACATTTCTTGCCTTTTCATTTGATCCTTCACATGATATGCTTTCTTTTGTTTCTTGGCTGGTCGTTTTTAGGCATCTTTTCTGAAAACGTGCTTCAGGATCTGCAGGAGGTTAGGAAAGCTACTACCAGGATATCATGTATGTCCAAATGGAAGAGATTTTCTTTCTGATGCCTCTCTCACCATTATGATCCTGTCTCTTTTTGTGGTTCCTTTGCGTCTGTCCTATTTGCATGATTTGCTCCATGCTGAGTTGGCATATTGTTCAGTGAAAGCTCACCTGTTAGCTATTTCTGCTGGTTTCCCTTGAATCCTCCTCTGACCTCTCAATTTGAGGTCAAGCAATTCCTTAAAGACATCCTTCATATTAGGACTCCCAAGAAGCCTATTCCACCTTCTTGGGACCTCAATTTTGATGGGGAAATTAACCCAGACTCCTTTTTAGCCTGCTTCCTCTTCTTCCTTGCAACATTGTAGTTGGAAGATTGTTCTTCTGTTAGCTGTTACTTCAGCCAGGAGAGTGTCTGAACTTCAGGCTTTCATGGCTATTCCTCCATTTCTAGTTTTTCATAAAGACAAGATGTATTGTATTAATCCTTCTTTTAACACCCAAGGTGGTCAATGAGTTGGTCCCTTAATGGGGCTAGTTATCTTCGTTTCTTTTTTCCTTCTCTGCAGTTTATCAGTGAGAAGGTTCTTCTCACCATGGATTTACACAGACAGCTCAGATATTGTTTAGCTAAAACTAATTTTTTTGCAAATCTGAGCAATTTTTTATTTCCTTTCATCCCAGAACTTTGGATTCAGCTGTTTCTAAGCAAAAAGTCTCCTCTTGAATTTCCAAAGTCATTTCCTTTTGTTATTCTTTTCATGGCAAATGTCTTCCCTCATCTGTAGAGGCGCACTCTTCTAGGGCAGTTTCCTCTTCTGGTGCTGCTTTCATGGGTGTGCATACCAGTTCTATTCTTGAGGTTGTTATTTGGTCCTGAATTCATACTTTCACTAAACATTACATGTTTGTTGTTCCCAGGGCCAGAGCAGGCTTTGCCAGGGCTGTCCTACATGGGTTTATGGAGGGTTCTTCTCTGCCTTCCTTCTCGCAAGTTTCCTCTTGAGCTTTTGTATTCTCCCTTAGGTTAAGAATACTGCAACAGTGATATGGAAGGACATAGTACAATTGTATAAAATCTTACCATAACAGTAGATGTTCTTCTTTTCACTGTTCCAATATTCTGTCCCTCCCTCCTTCCCTCTATGTTCTGACTCTTGCCTAATGTTCTAGTTGCCCTCCTGGCTGACTGTCCCTCTCCATTTTTCCTCCTGGATGTACATGTTCCTACTTGTACCCAAGGGTATTCTGTTCCTCCTAGCACTTTTTTCCATTTCCAAATATCTCCATCAAACATATGCTGCCAGTACATGACATAGGACATAAAGGTGACGTACTTTGCGTATAAGGCTTTGGTATATTGGTCAGACATTGGGATATCCTTGATAGGAGACCCCTTATATGAAGAATACTGCAACAGTGAAGTGAAGGACATCTAATGTTATGGTAAAATTTTACACAAATGTACTTTTTGAGTGTGTGTGTGTGTGTGTGTGTGTGTGTGTGTGTGTGTGTGTGTGTGTGTGTGTGTGTGTGTATGTGTGTGTGTGTGTGTGCTTGTATTTGTGTGTAGTGGGTCTCCAAGCTGTCTTGCATTGTGGTAGTGTTACAAAAAGGGGTTTTCTAAGATAAGTGGCAGGGTTAGAGGCAAGATTTAGGGTTATCATGCTTTGCTATACTTTTTAATGCATGCTAACCTTAACCTCGATCCTGCCCCTAACCCCAGTCATGCACCTTACCTTAGGAAAAAATCTATAACACTACCGCTATGCAAAAAAACTGGTATGAATCTTATGATAAGGTTAGGGTTAGACAGTGCAAAAGGAAATTATATTTTTGTAGTTTTTCTATACTGTGTTTTCAGTGTATGGTCATTTGAATGCTCAAAATATTTTTGTTCATTTATTGTGTAACAATGTTTTTACATGTTGAACATTCATAATATAATTGGATTGCTATATCACTGAATAAGCACACTGTACCATTTTTGATTACAACAGTAACAGATGGATAGGTTTTGACTTATGATGCAATAAAACCTGTTGTGTTGAAAATCTTGGATAAGTTCAGGAGTGGCCTCTGATGGGCCTAATTCTGAGAACAAGTAATAACATAACATTCTGAAACGAATGCTTGGAAGTAGATGAAACTTGCTGTGTTCTTTTTCTAAACATTTTGACAAAGGAAGCCTGACCTTGTGAGTAGACGTCTTGATAAATGTATCTGTTAAGCGTTTGCGTAATGCATGCCATTCAGAGATCATTTGATACATTTACGCAATTGTTAAAGCAAGTTGAAATCCTACCTGCTGCATCAGGAAACTTAAGTGTGTGAGGAATTGGGGGAGGGGGGTAGTGAGTGGCATTTCTGCTTAATGGGGGATGAAAAATTCCTTGGGAGTCATTCAGAGCCACTGTCTCTGTCATAGGAACAGGGGCGTTTTGAAAGAGTTTCTTGCTTTTGGGATATTCCCTTAGTTGCTTAAAGCCCATGCTATAGTTTGATCAGAGCTGACTAACCTTTAAATAAGACCTCTGGACAGCAAATGTCTTTCTACTTGTGCCACAGAAACAAATTCTGTACATCCAAGTTCACCTTCTAATCATTACACCAGTAAGAAATGGCTTGAATCAGAAATAAGTGGTTTAACACCAATCTTATCTAAATGGGAGGATAGGTTGGGAGGTGACATTTAAGTTTCAAAACATTTTCATGAATAGTTTGTTCTAGACTGTTTATTCTTAGAAATGAGATGAGCAAATATGGTTTTCTGATAATTTAATAAGAAGATTAGATTTAAATATACAATATGTAATTATTAACTTATTTATCCAGTTTGGTAGCCCGGGATAGAGCGCTAATCCTGGTGGACTGATTTCAATCTCAGCCCAGAGATACAAAAATAATGTTAAATGTTTCTTTTTGAGCTACAAAATGGTGAATTGTAGCATCCTTATCTGAAGGAGATTTCAGATGAGAAGCTAGTTTTTTACAACCCTTGCCTTTCTCTAGAGGTCTGTATCAAGAAAGGGACGATCAGTTAATGCTTATATTCTTGAAACACATTATAAAAACATTCTAAAGCTTTATAGCCAAGAGGAGTAACTTGCAGTCCTTTCAATACTGTTTCAGTTAAACATAGTCATTTTCAAAAAGATTATGATTGAATCAATGAGGGATTGATTGTAGCAGGTAAGTGTACCAGTTTATAAACATCTTTCATCATAATGTGACAGAGAAAGAAGTCCATTCATTAACTTAAGGAAAGCTTGAAAATGTAAATCATGTGGAGGTGCACTGTCACCATTAACCTACATGCCTCCAAATCTTTGAACTCAGAATCATACCTCTCAACTGTACAGATTTTCACAGAATGTCCAGATTTTTAACTCATATTTTTGGTCCATCCCTAATAAAATCTGTGATTTTCTGACAAATCACTGAGGATCAAAGTCATTAAATAGAGACAGACATTTGAGTTTCAGATTCCATATCCTTCAGAAAATGCATACTAATGCAAAACCTATTCTATCAACTTTCTAAGTTTATAAGAGCAATATTTAAAATCTGTCCCTATTTTTGGGCCTTTGTCCTTCCATTATTTTAGGCTTTGTCCAGATTTCTTGCTCTAAAAGGTTGAGAGGTATGCTCAGAATTACTGTTCATTGAATCAAACTTGGAGTTTTGGTGTGGGTAATACACTGTGTCTGAAGACTGATATATCAATGGAAACAAAAATCAATGTATTTTAAAACAAATCTTGGTCAATGATTGACTGCCAATTTTAGCCTGTTCATTTTGAGTTCGACTAAGAAACGGTGGTAAAATCATTATTTTTTTATTGCCTTGACATTGCTTATATGACATTTTATTTGATTATTGATTATTTATTAGCATTTATTGACCAGGAAAGTTACAATGGGTAAAATACCATGTTTTGGTGGAGGCCTAGGAACAAAAGTTCCATAAACATGTCATATGTCACCTGTAAATTTCATATACTAGTCTAGGGGAATTACTTGTCATCATCAGTTTTGTTTTTGTTCAGTTTACCATATTCTTCTACAAATAGCTGAAATACACCGAAAACTGAAGAAAGCACATTATCAAGAAGCACCCGATCTCTTGAAAGGCAGCAATTGTGAGGACAGAAATAAGTAATTTGTGAAAAGGTTAAAAGACTTATTTTGTTGTTGCATGAAGTAAGGGGCAGTGTGGAGAATGGTAAGAAGAACGGAATGCATCCCAAACGGTATTTAATATAGAAGATCATGATCCGTTAAATTATCTATTTAATTTATTAATTTATTTATCTAGTTTGGGAGCCTGGGGTACAGCAATGATCCTGGTGAACCAAATTCAGTCTCAGCACAGAGATACAAAAATAACATTAAGCAAGTAGGCAAGCAAGCAGAGTTACATGAGCAAACATTGTATGATTTCCAGTTGTAAATAGAGTATGCAAATAGAACTCAATCATATATTGAAGATACAAATGAATGTACAGTTTATGACAGGTAGACTTGGGAGATACACAGACAAGAAAGGGAAGTATGAGTGATAGTAGAAAGGACACTCGTGAAATGTATATAATAGCATGTGCTAAAATAAAAAGGAACAAGGATGCAGAGGTCAAATGCATACAGTATTTGCAAAAGAAGTCAGTACAGGTTAGAGTTTGAGATATAATGTAGGCTGTAAATATAGGGGGGGAGAGAGAGAAAGAATTGCCAGGGGGATTAGGTAATGCTGGCAGAGAGGAGAGCATTTGCATTCAGCATCAGTTGTGAGATGATCTTTAAGTTGTGAACAGGAAGAGGAATAAATAGAAAGGTCATCGATATAGAGCTAAGGACTGAGAAGGCATGGTCAGAGCAATGAAGTTTAGATCTGGAATAATGCAGAATGTCCCTGACTGATTATGACATCTCATATTATAAGAGGGAGCTTGCCTAAATAAGTTAGGGGCTAAGGATGGGAAGGAAACCTTCCCTGAAGAGCATGTAAAATAAGATTCAAAAAGGATTTAGGCCTGTTATTCCGCCAGAGGCCAATTATCTGTGTCTAGAGTAAGACAGCGGCACTCATACAAGGGGAGAGTGTGATAATATGGATGGTGTAGGATTTTGTTTTGGGGGCAGCTTCAACTCATGGAAGGCCATATTCTTGCTGAGCTAGGAGATTGCCTTTGCTTATGACATTTTTGATTGATCTAAAGAGAAAAAAGATTTTATTAACCCAAAAGATGACCAAATGTATCTTTTTCCATGTATAGTCCAGATGCAGGTGGAAGTAAAGTGAGAGGTCAAACCAGATACCAAGGTATCTGAAGGAGATTATTTGTCCACAGTATTGCTAAGATGGTACTTGGATAAGAAGAGAGTGTGTCCTTTTGTAGCATCTTAGAGTGGTACCAAACAACATTGTTTTCATTTTGGAGGAGCTAAGCATTAATTTTTGTTACTGAGACAATTAATGAGGGGCCAAAATGCTGCTTGTAGGAGTTGCTGTCATTATGACATCAACATACAGTAATGGCAGGTAGGTATGGAAGATCAAGTGGGAGCTTATTAATGAATATGGAGAAAAGTTGAGGAGCAAGAAATACAGCCATGAGGGTTACCTTTCAGAAAGAGTGATGGATTGAGGGATGATGCTATGAAAATACATTGAGAAATGGCAATCAGAAAGTTGATTTTAACAGGACAGAAGCTCTTAACTGATGTATGCATTCAAGGCATGAATGTCAGTAAACCCAATACCAGAGTGTAGTGAAGAAGAGATTGAGGTGAAACTTGACATACATGTCATGAACATATAACATAGTTATTGTTAAAGATGAATGATTTTTATTCTTTGTAGAACATGGATCTTTTTCGGCTCCAAGTATTATCAGTTATATAAAAAGATGGTGTAGTGTGTCTTAAAGCTCTGAAAACCATAAAAAACATAGCACTGCCACAGCAACAGTGGGGAGAAGTGAAGTGCCCCTTTGATGACAAAAAACTGAGACATTTCACTCTGCCACACTTTTTTTCTGTGACAGAAACCGGTATAAGAGCTTCTAAAGTTGTGCAAATACTTCAGATGTGGTGTCTTCTGGTTCAGCTTTAATGGGAGACTAGACCTTAGCATTGCCAAAATGGCCTTAGCACAACTTTAAGCACCTCTCTTATATCAGAAAGGTGCTTAACAAAGTTGCCTTTTCCCCCTATTCATAGAGTAATCACAGTACACACTAGCACTACACATATGTATTTAAATAGGTTTGCTTTACTCTGATTTCTTTGTATCAGCATTTGGAGAGCTTTATAAGAACTGCAAGCGTCATTGGAAAGTGAAACAAAATGGGTTTTAACTCTGTCAAAAAAATAAAGCAGGAATAGTACAATTTCCAGAGATGTAGCTCATTTAATGCATCTCTCTCTCTCTCTCTCACACACACACACACACACACACACACACACACACACACACACACACACACACACACACACACACACACACACACACACACACACACACACACACACACAGAGCGCCATCTAGTTAATCATATAGCAGCTGTGATGCAAAAGAGATCAATTCTCATTTAAAATGCTCTACTAGTAAAGAATCACAATTTTTAAATACAAAAGTTAACAGAAATACTCTGCAATTTTTCAGCAAAATGTGAAAGAAAAATTCTATTCAGAAATGAGTTGTTAGTAAAAAAAAAAAAAAAAAAAAAAAAAGAAAGGGACATCTAACCACAAAGATGGCTGGGAAACTAGGTTACTAAAGTTGAGCGTGTGCCACCCTCTGCACCCTCATAAATTGAGGTTAAGCCCACCAATCAGGAGGCACCATCAGTTGCTTAGAAAAATAAGGTGTTAATGACTGTCCATTGGAAGGGTTTAACTGCCAGCATGATCAGGACTATAGTGAAAGGCATAATGGAAGAGCCGATACCATAACATCAAAGTATAGTTTGGTAGTCTAATGCAGCTAATTGTCATTCTATCATCAGATTATAATTGTATACAGAAACACATGCTCATTAAATCTAAAAATAATTTAGGTAGAAGTCATTTCAAAAACCCTGAAGTTAACCATTAGCAAAATTAGGTGTTCCATGCTTTAAATTATTAAAACGATCAGAATTAACCTAATAGCTATTGTGTAGTGTTGGGTGTAGATAGTAAGGCATATGACGTCTGTTACTGTTTCAAAAGCATGAACATCATTCTAACAAACTGCTTCATAACTGAAGAGATTTATGTTGAAACAGATTGTGCTGTTTGTGAATAACCCAGTAGATTTTTATCATCTTTTCCTGCTATTCCATGGCTTTAGAGTTAGTATATATAAATAAGGGACTGCTGGTGGAAACTCCACTCACATGGGGGTGGAAGGAATTATAGTCCCCATTCAAAAATGTTTTTTTTTTTGCTGTTTTATATGTATCTATAGTGTGTCTTGTTGTGCTCGAGTGTGCCAGCAATTTTTCAGATCTGTTTTCTTTCAGTCTCAGAGTGATTGAAGTGCCAACTATTCTTTTCCAGTTTCCCACTATCCCAAATGTAATACCCAGCGATCTGATAATTTGTCACATTAAAGCTGTGAATCTATGTGGCATATATCATATATCACATATTCAATGGTGCATACTTTGTAAAACTAATTTATATGTGGTCCAATGTGTTAGAATCATACCTCTCAACCTCTTATCACAAGAGCTCTGGAAAATGTCAAATGTAATGTGGGGACAAAGGCCCAAAATACCAGGACAGATTTTAAATATTGCAGTTATAAACTTAGAATGTTGCAAGAATAATGAGTTTTGAGTTACTGTACATTTTCTGAAGGATATGAGTCAGAAAACTCAAATATCTGTCGTTATTTATTGACTTCAATCATCAATGATTTGCCAGACAACCACAAATTTCAAAAGGAGAAAGCCAAAAAAAAAGGCAAAAATCTGGACATTCTGCATAATACTAGATAGTTGAGAGGTATGGCTAGAATTTAAATAAAAAAAAAAAACTCTGGTGATTTTACATTGAGTTTATTTTATTAATTTACATACTTGGCTAACTGTCTGTTTTGCAGTTCTTGGCTGAGTAAATGGGTCAAGGGTAAACTTGTGGTTTTTAGGGAGGGGGTCTCTATTTTGGCAATTGGTGTACAATTCCATAAATCCTGTCTTTTTTTCCTTGAAAACAGTAATATGTTAAAGATAAAAGTTTTAATTCAGCCAATACTGGACTGATTTTCGTTAATAAAATAATGGTTATTATTTTAATTAATACTTTTTGTCCATGTTTCATTTCAGACTATGCTTTTAACTATTCATTTTTTATGTTTTCATATAACACCTAGTGGACAGATATTAAGGTCAGCTCATTGAGGTAATTCATCCACAATACCGAAAGCTGAAATGTGGACCACACTGATGAAAGGATATTAGATTGGTACAGTATGTGCAAATGTGACCTACAGAAATGGTGAAGTGGTGGAAGGGATGATGTTTGAGGAATGACTCAGTATGTGGCATATATGAAATGAATGAAAGGAGAGGCAGCAGAACACATACACACCATTGCTAATACACATGCAGGCATGGTATAATTTAAGAAGAGGAAGGACATGGAAAGAAAACAGGGCACACGTGACAATTTGCAGAGCCAAGGTTCAGCATCGATGTAAGACAATACTCTGTCATAACTGTCATTGCTAGAGGTGACTGTAGGAAAATACTCTGTTTTGGAGTGGAAGGCGTGGCCTGGAATGCATTTCTGGGTAGATTTGTTGACAGTAAGTTATCAGAGGAGATTTTTAGAGATTCTGGACTATATAGATGATGAAGGGACATTACAGAAGGAGACAAATTCATAGTGAGTCAGCTGAATCTGATATTCTTGTCAGAATCTAGCTCTAGTTAACATCACCTTAAAATATTGCTGCCTTCTCTCCAGTTACTAATGCATGATCATAGGTTGCCTTTTCTACTATTAATCCTAATTTGTCTTATGGACTTGAAAGTTGTAATCCTTTATGTATGCAGAAACTTAATAAATATATGAGAAATTAAGTTACATTTCCTGTTGTTAAGTCAGTTTTTAATGATATACACCATCAAGCCTTTTGCATCAGATGGATAGTTATCAGCCCTTTTTACATAGGAGGGAAGCCCCCTCACTGCCCATGCAGAAGCTTTGCCCCTGCACCTAAATCAGAATAACTAAATCTTGAGGTTACAGAATCTCAGAATAAAATGGAAAAGGACTCCGTGAACAACTGTTTGAAGATATGGGACTGCGGTCTCTCACATGTGATATAAATGGGTAACAATTACTTCCCTTACTTTGTTCTTGGCTTCCTTAAAGACCGATTTTGTCTCCACCATCTTTCCCATACATGCCAAGATAACTTGCTGGAACTAGTACACTAACTAGGTGTGCATCTGTTGTTTGCATAATGGAGGAGGGTATCTGGCTTCTGCATATTACCATTCTACTGTCTGAAGCACATTGAACTGGTAGTCAGTATGTCTTTGACAAAGACAGATCAGGTCTTTTAAGCCATTAAATAGCTACATTGGTTTCTTAGATACTAGTCACATATATCTGGATTTTAAGTAAATAATGACGTTTTATTGCTGATTAATTTGCAAAGTATTTTACATATGAAATAGTTATGTTACAGTCCTGGTAGTGCTAAAGCATAAACAGCTGATATTTATTGTGATTGTGTTGATGACAGCAACAGAATTCCTCAGGGAACTGTTGAGTCATTTGATGTTTAACATCAGCTGGACCCTTTTACAAATATTTGCATTTGGATTAAAATAAAGGCAGGTGACAAAAATGGAGGCATTACAGTGAATGATTTCTTATATGTATGGAATGTGCATTGCAATATAAATAGCTTCATTGACTGGGTTTTTTTAAAACCAGGCACAGTTTTAACTGTGCATGTTTAAATATACTCATTTGAAAGGTCTCTCTCTCTGTATGCATAATCTTACCTCTGTCAACAAGAGCTGCAAGAAGCAGAGGTGAAAGGTTATCTTAGTATCCTATTTAATGATTGACTTCTCAACATATTAGATTATCATATTGCTTTTGTATTACTTTTAATATATTTAAACATTCATGTCATTTTTATGTAATGTGCAATACTGTTAGATTTAAAAAATAGGACACTAGGATTTGTACTAGTGCCTTAATTCTGCATTACTTAGTAGTCCTATCAAGCTGCTTAATCCAGTGAAATGTATTTAATGCCACCTGCATCAAAGGACTGCTATCCACGTAAATATCCTGAGGAGAAAATAACGGATGCCCATTTACATCAAATGGGTAGATCTCCATCCCTGAAAGTACAACAATAACCATTTCCCATTTGTCTGCAACAATACATCCCAGGCTGACAACAATTAAACAAGGATGAGATCAGTAAACTGACCAGGTCAGGTTTTCATTAGCTATGATTCACAAGCATTTCATAGTTAATAACAACTCTATTGATATCCTGTATAAGAGGGCAGACCAGTCAAAAAATGTTTCTATGCATTTATTCCTACTGATGTCTCAAATGAGAATAAAGCCAGACAGACACACACACACACACACACACACACACACACACACACACACACACACACACTCACTCACTCACTCACTCACTCACTCACACACACACTCACTGGCCTTTGTTCATCAATAACTGACTAAGATTAAGAATTGGTAGCAGGATCTTATCTTTGTTAAAAACAGATCCGAGAAGGAGGCTAAACTGATGAAAAGAACAAAATTCGGTAGACAACGATGTTCCTTATTTTTGTCTTTTGCACGTTGCCATAGATTGCCGTACTAATAATCTCCTCATTTTGGAAGACTGTAACATAAATTGGATAGATTCAAATAAGAAGCTTCTTGAGAGTACCCCAGCTGGGCTTTACCTTACAAATATTTCTAGGGGACCATACTAAGCCTGATTTTACTGCTGAGGGTAATACCCCCCTCCCAAAGTTGTCATTTGCATCTTCAGGCTTGGCTTTAATAGTTCAGTGATGTGACTGATTTCTTTAGGTGACTAATGTACAATAATTTCTTGCTGGTCCTTTAGAAACCTCATAGCCAAACCCATCTTGTTCTACAAGAGATCCTTCCCTGAGAGGGTGGAATTAAGTTCTTTTTAAAATAGATTGCATTAATTGCTACCCCCTTTGCAGTTAGTCATTACCTATACTGGCATATGAGTGCTTTCTAAGAAAACTGGTTACAGTTGTAAACCACTTGTCTCTGTACCAGCTAATAAAGACTGAAGGAAGCTAACAGAAAGGGATAAACACACTAAAGTAAGAGTATAAGTATACGTCCATTGGAAAAAAAATCATGACCTAGTCAGATGTGTCCATTTTCAAAACACTCAGAAAATGCTGACTTTCTATCAATTTAGCCAGATTACTGTAGTTCAGGAATAAGCAAAAGGTGAAGGTAAGTTAACTAAAGCTTTTCTTGGAAAATAAAGACCCTACTTCCCATATTGCTAACCCTATTAATAAATGTGATAAGACATCAGACGTCAGAACAGTGAGTGGAATAAATTATACAATGACCCCCCCCATTAATATTCCAAAATGTGCATGCTGATTGGTAAGCATGCCCATTGTAAATCCAACTTATACTAATGGAAAAAGTTCTGGTTGCCCGGACTTTTTCCATTAGTATAAGTCTTTACTGTTTATTTTGTGTTAGGCAGCAATGGAGAATGGAAGAGCTCCGTTGCTGTAATCTCGCTATGTTAAACGAGTTTAACATAGCGAGATATTTTAAAAAAAAAGCAACAGAGATCTTCCTTTCTCCGTTCCCTTTTTTAAAGCTGTCTCTTTATGTTAAACTCGTTTATCATAGCGAGACAGCTTTATGAAAAGGGAACGGAGATCTTCCTTTCTCCTTTGCTTTTTTTAAAGATATCTCGCTATGTTAAACTTGTTTAACACAGCGAGACAACTTTAAAAAAGCAACTGAGGTCTTCCTTTCTCCGTTGCTTCCTCTACACACAGCTCTGATGTACTGCATAAGCATACGCATGTGCAATACATCAGAACTGCTCCAGGATACCGGACAGCTGCGGAAGGGCAGCACAGAGGCATTATACAATGCCATTATTTAAGAAAAGCAAGTATTTTTTTTCTTAAATAATTTTATTTATTATTTTATTTATTTTACATTTGTTGACCGGGCTAGTCCAACTGGACATATGTCCATTTTCAGTGGAGGCCCGGGGAGAAAAGCTCCACAGACAGAGTAATATTTACAAAAACACAGGTACAATACAAAGTTTTGTGTCATTGTATAATAGCAATAACCCACTTCTAGGTGTGGGTAATGCTGGATTTACCCACAGTTGTCTTTGTTTGGCCACTCGGGCTTCGCCGTCATTACCAAACAACACCAACTGTGGGTAAATCCAGCATTACCCACACCCAGGTGGGTTATTGTTTAAATATCCTGTATTATCATGTGAAGTGCAGGCTTGCCTAGCCTTAGTCTTGTTTAGCCCAGAATTAATTCTTTATTCTTTCGCGTGCTTCAGAAAATCTCACCTAATGCATCTTATAAAATACTAGTCAGTCTACAAAAGCCGTCTTATACTATGGTCCCATCTTCACCTGAGTTTCCTCAGAGCTCTAATAAATAAAATCATCAATGCCCCGACTCAATGTGTGGAATCATGTAGTATTCTGATGCCACCATGCCACCAACATATGCACATTCAAATCGTATTCCACTGCAAGTTTTTCCCCTTTAACAAATTTTCTGCTCTGTGGAGAAACTTCTCAAAAATATAATTTTTAAATCTAGTTTGAAAAACTGGTCTTCTCATGATCTTAGAAAAGGTTACAAAACTGACTGCCACATAAATGTGTGTGTGTCTCTTTACTGTCACTGATTCAGTTTTCAGTCATTTCTAACACAGAAATGTTGCTTCCTACTGTGCCTTATCTATAGACTTAAGGATATCTGGTGTGACATTCTCTCCTGATTGGTAGTCTTCTAATACTAGAAGTATTGGAAAAACCAGACACATGGATTAGGAATAATCCAAGATTTGTCCATTGATGTAATTAATAGTCAGTATGTGTCTACCTCAGGTGATCTGTGGTCATTATGTATCTACCCAAGGATGTGCTAATGGTGGAGAACTTTAGGGTTACATTTTTGTTTGCTTTCTTTGCTAATTAACAGTGATCTGTTAAACATCTCTACTACTATATCTAACATATGATCACTTGTAGCTCCTAAAGTTAGAAAGATTTGCCATTGACATACAGGCATTTATTAAAAAGGACTTTAATAATTTTTATAGTACTTGTTTCTGCATAAGACTAACTGAGACTCCCCACAAATC
This sequence comes from Protopterus annectens, assembly GCF_019279795.1. NCBI lineage: Eukaryota > Metazoa > Chordata > Ceratodontiformes > Protopteridae > Protopterus > Protopterus annectens. The sequence continues at coordinate 119,005,467 of NC_056743.1, forward strand.
AGGCTGTATCACGTCTGACACCTCCCAAAAAGCTGGAGGATGCTACTTATGCCCAACTGTTTGATCCTCTCAATCCTCCACCGAACCAAGACCAAAAGTGTGGATGTTTTAGAGTGTAGTTTAACCCACCAATCTCATTCAAGGGTCTGACTGAAGTAAGCACAGAAAAAGTGCTTAACCAATTTAGTGTGTTACAGGTTTTCAAATCTCTTGATTTTTAATGCTACGAAGAGCCCTTTGCATTCAGCTCCTCCTTCCTAAACTAGACTATGAGCTATTCCACCAACACAATCGTACTTAAAACTGCTGAGAGCAAACCCTTCCACTTCACTTCCTTTTCTGTCTAATGGCAATTTCATTGCCTCTCATTCAAGAAAATGGTCTGGCTTCCTATCATGGCCTAAACAACACTTCTGTTAGCAACCCCTATGTCTAAATCTATTTATCTAGAAAACTGCCCACCCTTAGCTAACAAACTTTTGGATACCCTACAAGTTCAAAATCAAGTAGTAGTGACTCAAGATACCCCTTTTATTAAACCACAGTTGACTGGATCTTTTCAAAATTAAGCCTACTCGAATGTAACTTGCTGCCAGTAGAGTTCAGGAATGACCTCAGCTATTCCAGATTCATGGACAATCCAGTTGGCCACCTTGAAGATGCACAGAAATGTAATTGCTGTAGGGACAATACTTCAAAGTTTTAATTATTACAGACACTTACCCAATAGCAATAGATTATAGTGGTTTTATTATGATCAGACTGTTTTTACTAACAGTTTTTTAATTTCAGGCAAGCTTAACTGTCACAGACCATGAAAACCCTTTCCACTATTCATTTTGTGGACATATTTCAATGGTTTTGTGATATTGTTTGAATTTCATGTGCCACCTAACAGTCCTTGTAAGTCCTTTGGTTTGATTACTTTCATTGCATATATTTAGACTGTTCTTTCTGTGCTGTAGTTGAAATGTGGGTTTTGCTTTTATCTCATATTTGATTCATCACTGAAAAAGGGTTTTTGAGGCAAATCATCTAGCTCGTGAACAAACAAACAAAATGAGCAAGTAACTCACATCCGTGGCTGAATTGCTACCTAAAATGGCAAATATTGCACAACTAAAACCATGGCAGACTATCACCATGATCATAAAATGTATCATTCAAAAATTGTTTAAATATTAAAGATGTAAAAAACAATCATTCCCATACATAACAATGTCACTAAAAGTAAAAAAAAAAAAAAAAAAAAAAAGCTAGAGGCCACTTTCTTTACAGACACCAGTGGCAGATGTTCTAGTAAAACTTCTGTTCAAATAACTCATTACTTTCTTTAACTTAGAGGTTTTGCTCACAGACTTTGGTACGAATTTCATTCTGGATAGCTGGTGAACATTAATAAAAATAACAGACTACATCCTGAGAGAAATCAATGCTGAGCTGACAACTGTGGAGCTCACCAAGTCATATTCTGTACAAATTCATAAACTAATAACATCTAAACAAGATAATGAAGTAGCAAGTAATCTGATTACATAGAAATAATAATGAGAGTCAAATACCAGTTCAGTCTAAGACCACAGAGGAGATTCATTTCATTCTAGGACCACAGTGAAAATTGATTTCAGTTTAGGACCGCAGTGTTAGTATGGTTCAGTCTAGGACCGTGATGGAGATTCATTTCAGTCTAGGAGCACGGTGGAGATTCATTTCAGTCTAGGAGCATGGTGGAGATTCATTTCAGTCTAGGACTACAGTGATGGTACGTTTCAGTTTAGAACCACAGTGGAGATTCATTTCAGTCTAGGAGCATGGTGGAGATTCATTTCAGTCTAGGAGCACGGTGGAGATTCATTTTAGTCTAGGACAACAGTGAAGGTGTGGTTCAGTTGAGGGCAACAGTGGTGGTATGGTTCAGTCTAGGACTGCAGTGATGATGCAGTTCAGTCTAGGACAACAGTGGTGGTATGGTTCAGTCTAGGACTGCATTGATGAGGCAGTTCAGTGTAGTGGAGATTCATTTCAGTCTAGGATCGTGGTAAAGGTATAGTTCAGTCTAGGACCACAGCGGAGGTTCATTGAGGATCAGCAGTGGAGTTGTCATTCTCACTGTATGCAAACAGTATATATAGGGAAGCTGTGTCGACCTTAGTATAATTCATCAAACAGATGAGAAAGTGCTAATGAAGTTTATATTTGTTTACTAGGGTGAACCACTGATCACACATAACCATCTGCACACTTAGCTTGAGTTGCATGAATAGTAACAGAAAAAAGAACATCATGGCATTAACATTTGAAATACATGAGTACAGGTAAATGTGAATATACATACAGGTCAACATATATAACACATGAATATAAGAATCTGTACATTTACACAGAGGTTTATGTATTAGTTATAGTTAATCATTTCAAAAGCAAAATACGTCTGCACATTTAATAAGAAGTAAGAAAAGGGAACAGGAAGGAGAGAAGGAGGAAGCCTGAGTGTAGATTACTCAGCTGTATATAGATAGGATATCATCTGCAGATTAGTAAGCCCCCAGATGAAAATGTGAGGGATTAGATTCTGGGGAGTGGTATTAGAACAGTTTCATATTATCTTGTTGGCCCAGAAAAGTAGGTAGCTGAGCCTGTTTAGTAGTTTCTCAATATATTCTTTGAACTTGAGGGCTTTGTCTGGCCATACACCCAGATGTCTAAAGAAAGTGCTAGATTCAATGGATTTATTCTCACATTCTCTGCTACAAAGATGTGGAGAGGGGCTTATCTAGTCTTTTTTTGGATGCCAAACAGCACAGACTTTGATTTGTTTAGGGCCAAGTAACAGTTTTTTGTATGCCAGCCAATTATGCAGTTGCAGCAGGTCTTTTTGGATTTGTATTCCAGTGGTTTATTGAGAGGGGTTAGGCCTATAGATGACCATATCATCAGCATATAGAAGTAGTGGAAGTTGACATAGATCAAGAAGGAGTTTATTGATAAAGATTGAGATACTAACCTATGAACAGAATTGGGACAAGAATGGAGCAGTATGGGACACCCGAGTTGAGTGTAGGCAATGTCAGAAAGAGTAGACATCACTTCCCTGAAGAATCTATTAGATAAGACATCTTTGAACAAACTAGTGGAATCAGGGCGGATGCTGGTGTCTGGAAGATGGGTAGGTTGGACTTTGTGATTGACCATACCAAAGGCAAGTTATAGGTTCATAGTTTCATAGGAGGTTACTAGGCTAATGGCCCTAGGGCCTTCATAAGTCTAGCCGTGTAAAAACCTGTGTAACCTAATTGACCATAGTTAAATGAATGTTGTTAGAGTGATTCTGTGATCAGCACTGACTGTCTTTGTCTATGAGGGACATAGTTGTCACCCATCCAGTTGTCAAGGTTGCTCTTAAAAAGGCTCATTGAGGAACTCTGCTTCAAATGAAGTGAGAGCTTATTCTAGAGGAGTGACAATCTCTGGGAGATGTGGCTGTTTCTCCAACATGTTCTGTTAATGTCACAGTCTACGTTGAGATACCTGGAGGGAGTGACTCTTGTCCCATTTGATATGCAGCATTTCCTTTAGGGCAGAGTCAGAGACTGCTTTGACAGGGCTTCCAGTCTTTTCATGTAAGTCACATTCTGGAGGCCTTGGATTCTGTTGGTTAGAAACCTCTGTGGTCTCGCCAAGTTGCTCCAGGTGTCTGGTGAGATACATACAGAGGGGAACATTGTACTCAATTAGTTGTCTGATAAGGGTTGAGTACAGCCGACTTATAACCTCCTTAATCTTGGATGTGATGCTTTTATGAAATGTGCAATGCAGAAGGCTTTCCTTACCACTATAGACACATGGTGATCAAAATTTAGATTGCTATCAACCTGTGTTCCTAAGTCTCACACCACTGGGTTTGAGCTTAGAGGGGTGCTATTTGTATCATAATTAGCAGCGGTTACTACTTTGCTAAAGGGGATAATGAGGCATTTCTTGGGTTTAATTTTAGTTCGTGACTTTGGCACCAATCATTTATCTGCATCAGCCCCTTCTGTAATATGATTGCTCCCAATTTGCAGTCATCTACAAACCTGGTAAGGCACAGGCCATCTTCATTGATTTCTAGATCAATATACAGGTACTAGTAAAATTCCCCTTATCAATATTGGATAAGATGCCATCAGCCAGAGTCCAGAGTGCTGTTGCAGTTCTTCTGCTCTAAAGCCATGATTTTTTTCTAGACGGCAAGTGATATTTTTAAGTAGATTACCAATGACTTGTTCTAGAACCTTCCCTATGATTGGTAGGATGGTTATGAGGTAAAAATGACTACAGGAGGTTCTTCAGGTATAGGTTTGACAAAAGAGGATTTCCAGATAGCTGGCTTTGTATTGATATGAGGCAGAGGTTTTATTTATATATATATATATATATATATATATATATATATATATATATATATATATATATATATATATATATATATATATATATATATATATATATATATATATATATATATATATGTTTTAGTGGGGCTCCCTCTGAGGAGTGTGTGTAAGAGTACTTTGGATGGATGGAAGGTTAGAGAATTCTATGAGGAAGACAGGTAGTAACAGGTCACAATAAGGGCAAGATAGAAAGTCTAGACTGGACACTTCATTTGGAAGAGACTGTCTCTCTATATTATTAATCTACTCCTAGAACTGCTCTAATGAATGAAGGAGGGAGTGTTATGCTAATTTTAGGTGTTTGGCTTTGTGTCTCCAGACAGCCTGCTCGGTGAAGTAACGGTCTCAGTTGCTGGGAGTAAGATTTTGTTTCCACTTTTTCTAGACTTTGTATAATAACTTCATTAGAGTTTTAAGTTCTTTGGATAGCCAATGTGTTTGTGTCCTTTAGAAGTCTAGTGACCATGAGCAAGTGTGTCTTGAAGTGAGGGAAGAGTTTCTTAGAATCCATTGGCAGCTGTGTGTTTACATCAGTCACTTGTGATCAAGCAATGGAAGAAAGATGCATGTGCAGACCAAGGAGTCTGTGTAAGGGCTCATGCCTGAAGGAAATTATTCTTAGAGGGTATTTGATTTTAAAATATTGTAAGGTAAAGGTAATAGTGCAGTGGTCTCTGATGATGCAGAGTGTATGGAGATGGAGGAGATGTTGGCAATTATGGTAATTGTAAAATCAAGTAATGACAGGAGATTTGATCTGAAGTTGCATCTAGTGGAGTTGTCCATTAATTAGAGTAGCTTGTCATCAGCAAGAGTTTCAGTAAAGTTATGTCTTACAGGTTCAGGTAGACTGAGACTAAAATCCCCAAGAATAATAATGTATTTATTGGGTCTGATGTAATAAAGTATAGACAGGAGCTGATTTTTAATTCTGAGGAGAGATGCTGTGGGTGGTAGACAGGCAATGGCCAGGTAAAGGTGCTGTGAGGTTTTCCTTGGGAGTTTGGTTAGCAGTTAGTTAGGTAAGAGTCAAATGACAAATTAACTTGGGCAGCTCATGAAATGCTTTGTGCTAATTTGTGCAGCCGCATCACACCACCTTCTACAATCTTGCTCATTTGAGCATCAAAGTTATACTTATAACTGGGGAAGAAATGGTTTATGCAATGGTGATTGTTTTTGAGCCAATGGTCAGCAATGGCCAACCAGTTAGGGGAGTGGGAGTCTAGGAAGGCACTGATACTATCAGTCTTGTTTCTGATGCTTTTTGCAATGAGTAGTGTACAGGAGAGAGAGAGCTCTAGAAGGATATGCTTATCAGTGATAGAGAGGATGCCATTGTTGTGGGGCAAAGGGACTATAGATAAGCAAGGAATGGTTTTGGAGTGGTGGTGGTGGTAGTAATATGTTGGTCGGTATTAGAGGTAGCAGGGCAAGAGTACAATTTGAGTGCCTTGGTTTTTAGTGAATAGATAAATATGAAACAGATGGATATGAGAAGTTACGCCGGAGCATAAGAAGCATACAGCCCTTGCTCTAAGTAGAAGTACAGTGACTGAAACTTTGTTAGAGTGACATCTTCTAGTCTTAAATGCAAATAAAATCAAAGTAGTACAATATGATAACAAAAAATAAAAACATGTTAGAACCATTATCTTTATACAAATGACCTGATTAATCTTAGAGTGAAGAGTGAACCATGGCTTACACTTGTCATGACCAACCTAACATTGGGGGGGGGGGTGACAGTCTTCATTTATATTTAACATTTATCAGAAACTGGACACCAGCATATACTACTGTATTCCTAGCTAAAGTAGTTGCATTTTCTTTTTCTGTATTATTTGTCACACCTGTTTAGTGCTGACCAACAGATCTCTCATTGTCCTGGCTATACCTTTTATTCCACTAGGGTGTGAAAGCTGCTGGAACTGTCAGGAAGCCATCGGAGGTATTGGAGTTGTGTTTCTACCCCTTGGTTTGGTGGGAGGGGTGTAATGTATCACTGTGGGGGTTACAATACCTTCCGCTATGATGAAGGTAACCGCTTGGTGATGTGATGAGCTGCACGTATGTTCCAGGGTCACTGTACTAACTGTGATACTGTAATCTGTGCTGCTGTGATCATACAACTCCTTTTATTTCTTTTCTTAGTAAACTTGCAGGTTGCTTGGAATTGTCCAGACAAGATGTCTTTAGTTACTTGCTTTTTAATTTTGACTCATTTTCCCAGCATGGTATTTTCTCCTTTCCAGTATGTGTACATTAATAAACATACTGGTACAAATTTGAATCAAAAGATCAGGCCAGTAAAAATACCAACGGGTCACCAAAAAAGTCCATCAACACACTTTCATCTGCTACAAACCTCAGATGACTTTAGAATAAAGCAGACAACATAAATGGTTCAAATGGTATATAAAATGAACGTGTCATATGATAAAAAGCAACTGATTAAATTCAGTGAAAACATTTTTTTTTGCCCCTGAGAGTGCATGTTGTAGAAATTGATTTATTTAGCCCCAGTATGTCATGTGACTCCTTTATTTCATATAGAATTATTTGAAATTCCTTGTGTTGAAGGATTTTGCCTCGTTTCTTTTTAGTACTTGTCAGTTAAGTCTAGGGGCTCCACATATTCTATAGTCATAGCAGTGTTTGAAGGAGATAAATGTTTACAGGACACACAAAGATGCCAGCGGTTAAGGATACACATGCACTTCCCAGTTTTGTATGTGTTTTGCTTAGAGAGCATGGTTATGGGTGCCATTAACCTTAACACAACACATGGTTCTGATCATGAAGGAAGGAACCCCTGTAATCTGTACCACATTGTGAAAATGCAGCTTGGGATAAAAACTCCTGATTAAAACTCTGCAAGTTTGCCTTTCCTCATTTAGAAAACTGCAATAGCCTTTGTATTCCTGGGGACATGATCCACAACCATTACATTAACCCCCTTCGCTAAAGAACACAGGAAGATATTAATAACCAGGCCTCTCTACTGGAATGCTTCCTTTGCTGTCAGTAAAGGTATTAAGGTGGTCTGGTTAAACTCTTGCCTTCTTTACCCTGGTGACTAATGATATAGTTAGCAGAGTCCTACATCTATTGGCTGAAGTTTGCCCAGTAGTCATTCTTGGCCAGATCCTGAATGGTATAAAAAAAGACCTAACTATATCCCATACAGTCTTGAGCAACAGTTCTGGAATTTTTTGGAAATGTAGGGCTACTGCTGAAGCATATTTCCCTCAGTTTGCACATTTCTATTCATTAAGAACATTAAGTTTTCCATCAGCCCTCGGTATACAGGTCTAGACTCCTAAGACTTCACCGTCACTTGTTGACCACCTATGAACTCCTTATACAATACCAAAGTCTGGTACAGGTCCTTCTTAAGTTAGAATTGGGGGTGTCAGCTATACCATCTTGAAGCAAAGGGGAAACCTCAATCTTTCTTACTAAATCTGAATTACCCCTTTGCCAGTTAACTGTTTAGAACTATATTTGCAAGCTGCCAGTGGCAAAATCTTGTTTTGTACTGTGTCATCATTTTCCTTTGCCACCTGATCACAAGTCATTCCATAATGCCATTACCCTTTGTCTGTTTCCTAATATAACATCAGCAGTTAACTGTTTTGCCACAATAAGATTTTGTGTATGTTTTCATTTTTAATCTGGTCTAAGAGAGCCCAAGCAAATGATTGTGATTTTTTTCTCCACTGTGTATTGCACTAACTTGATAAAACTCTAACTGACTGCTTTGAAAAAAGATCATCAGACTTTAGTCAGATATCCATTCACCTTTGTAAAAGATACTTGCTGTATTAAGGCCACATCTTACAATCAGCTGGGTATGTATTTTGTGTGCTATAGTCTGTGGTACGCAATTTATTTTATTTCCGTACTTCTAGCATCACAGTAAGTTTTTGTCACTTTTGTGGACCAAATTTGGAAATATTGTGTGATTGTTCACAGTTAATAAAACTTTTGTAAGAGTTTGAGATACCTTTATTTGATGGAGAGACCAGATGCTTTGTAAATGTCTTATTCCTCTCCAGTTTGCCTCTCCTGAACTACTCCAGGGATATAAATCAACTCATTTTTATCAATGCTGTCCAAGAGGTTTTTTTTTTTTTTATTCTATTGCCTTGGACTAACTTTAGCTTGTCTGGTTACTCTGTTCAGTACTCTTAGATGGATTTTCTAATAACATTTAAAAACAGTCTGTTCTGGTAGGCATTTTTACCTACTCACTGCCCATAACATTTTATAATTTTTGCAGAATAGAGATGGAATATTTTCCAGTAACATGCAAGGTTAGTATGTCTGTTCTGTAGCCTTTAGTAGTAGATTAGCTAACTAAAATAACTGTATAAGAATGAAGTGTCTTCTTGGGTTTGGTTGACAGGTGTGTAAATATATACTTGTTTATACATATTGTGTATGTGTTATTTATAAATGATCTACTGTCTTGATGGCTGAAAGGGTGTCTGTTTAAGAAAGGAATTATAAATATGTTTTAATTATTAATGATTATGATAATCGGTCTGATGTGATTGGTTCTTTAAAATTGTATAATCAGCTGCTGTTTTTTTTATTTTAAAATGTACTCTGATGATTTTCCATCTTATTCAAAAGGGACAAAAGTGCTTAGCATATTTTGGATATCAATAAAACACATTTGGGATAAAGTTTTGTGCCTGGTCCTTCCAATTACAGTTTAATTTGGTTCTTAGTCTTGGCTGGCACTGGTGGAGGTAACATCTGCACTGCGACATGGAGATCAAAGTTTGTATCTTGGTGAAAGAGCAAATTAATGATTTTTTTCATTTCACAGCATTAGGTTTTTCAAGTGTAACTGATTATTCTAAATCAGAATCATTCTTATAAGACTGGTAAGCATAACCTTTATGGCAGAAATAATACTTCTGAATATTGCTATTTTAAGTAAATGTAAAGGCAATCCTGCTTGAGAGGAGTAAGATATCGTAATCTTGTCCTTACAGAGACAAGAGTACAGTGACTCATTGGAAGTTCTAGCTTGCCTGAAGTTTTCATTTATTTTTTTCTGATTGTAGAAAACATAACTTTGCCAAAAACAAAATTATGTTACCATATCTGCCACATCAGGCCATTTTGGGTTAGTACAAAATAAAAAATAAATAAATAAAAAATAGAAATGAGTCTTTACAGAGCTACAGAGGTAATAGTATAGCACAGGGTGAAAAAATGAGATAAAAACATATATGCTTATTTATTTTTTTAGTGTTTTTGTCAAAGTGTTCATTTAACAAAGGAAAGTGAAATTGGGTCAGTTTGTGATAATAATAAGAAAAAAAACAATAAACATGCATTTTTTACCAACAACACAGACCCCCAATAGATCATATAGGCATAGGAAACCTGTACCTTGACTAACAATATCACTGACTCCCCTCCCCCCATAGATCATATAGGGATAGTGTAGTATGGCTATTTCACAAAAGGTAAATAAGATTTTATTCGATAAAAAAAATAAAATAAAAGGGAAAAAAGCAGTCTGCATAAAGTGGATTTTTAGATAAATAAACAGAATATATTCCATAAAAACTCTAAGTACCAAAAGATGTATTTTATCATAGTTTGGTTTGTTAGGGGTGAAAATTCTAGGTTTATTGTTAAAAAATAATTTAGTCAGATATTATACATCTCAAGTTAATATGTATAACCACACATTCAAATATTGCAGTAATCATTTAACATGAAAGTGATGACAATATCATTCTAAATCTCAGCATTTAATTAAAAATATATACATATATAGAATAACTGGTTTCAATGCATAACTACATGTATGTATGTATATTACAAATGGTGATAATTGTAAGAGTGGCTCCTTTTATTACTTATATTTTTGTTCCTTTCCCCATGGTACAGCAACCTCAGAGTTTGTACATCTAGAGATAAGTAATGTGGGGGATGGCAAAGGGGCTTGCCCCCTTCCGGCAAAGGACAGAAGTCAAACAATGCTGCTTTCAGAGTAATAGACATTAGCAGTATACAAACCTATGATAGCAATATGAAGAATAAAATAATATACATTTTACACTGAGAACCACCAAAGTGGGTATTCGTACTTAGTTTCAGTGGCAATGTTAGGACTGTATTTTTCAACATTTTTAGACACACTGCGGTCAACATTTTTTCTTTATCTGTGGAACAGTGCTAAATTACATTTTAGGAAAATGAAAACCGGCTTCTCATTTAGACTGTTTCCATCATTTGTATTACAGTTTCCATTCTTTTCATTGTTAGCCTACAAAGTAAAACAGCTGTGAAAGTCCAAAGGCTTAGTAGGTTTATGGCTCCAGAGATAAAGGAAAGGAAACAGCCTTAAATCTGTAAATGATAATGCACAGTAAAAGAACATTGAATTCTCCGAGCCCAAAAAGCATGTATGTCCATCTGAAGGTAAAGAATAGAGAGAGAAAACTTGCTGTGTGGGATTTCTTAGGGCCAAAGATGGATGAAATTATGGAAGAGCCAATGAAAAGAAATTTCTGAAGAAATTATTGTGAGATTGTTTTATAAAGCACTACACATTACACACGGGGGGGGGGGCGGTTAAGTCATGTTTTGCTTGTCTGTAGTAGTAGTATCAGTTACTGAATAGAGAGGAGAATACAGTGTCAGTATAGAACAGATTGTGCTTAGGGCATACCAGTCCTTTAAGTTTTATTATCTCTTCTGTTTCACTGTCCAGTAACTGATTCTGTCATACAATCCAACCAAATTTGTCATACCTTTACTTTGTATGAGCATGAATTCCACCCCCTTTTGGTCAAAACCCGCGGTGGTGGTGCTGCGGTAGCGTTGTCGCCTCACAGTAAGATGCTGTCCGGTTTGATTCTCAGCTAGAGCGTCTTCTGCGTGGGGACATGCGTGAATGGGCGTACCTTCGTGGAAGGTTGTGCGTCAGGCCTGGCAAGCCGGTATGTAAAAATCAACTGCCAATTATTAGCGGACCGGAGTTCCGCTGTGGCGACCCCTAACCGGGAAAAGCTGAAAGACACAAACAATCAGTAAACTGACAGTAAAAATATTGGGAGAGTTCTGGTCGACTGTCTGGCACATCAGTTGCCTGCAGGATAAGTCAGCAACCCTATATAACATCTTACATTTTGGAAGTTTCTCCTTTTCCCCCCTGGTGTGGGATCTTGGAGGTAGTATAGGTGGGAATACTGAGGCGCAGAAGACGAGAGTTTTTCTTTAATTAGATGATTTAGTGTTTGATGTATGTGCAATCAATGGACTGGGAATTGATGATAGCTCCTTTATCCTTTGTCATATAACCAATGGCATTTTCTGTCCTGAATGACTTCTGTATTTCTTTCTGGTTCATATGATATTCTTATCCTTGTTCTGCTGTGTTCTTGTGTACTGATTAGATAAAAAACACTTTTTTTTAGCATTTTGCTTGATTGCTTTGCACAAATGACAGTTTTGATGTTCCCTTAGAGCTCCTTCATCCTTTCTCATGGACTGTCCTTAGTGGGCTTTCTGCGGTATTCTCCCAATTTGCTCAAGTCATTGAATACTTTTAATTTGGTCCTGTTTCACTATATGGCTATACTAACTGATGAAAGTCTCATCATAGCATAAATCTGTCGATTCAGACCCCTTGAGTACTGGTATTACGAAACATTTTCTCTGATGATAATGGAAAGTAATTCACCTCTTTTCTGCTCATCCTGTGGCAGGGCACCGCAGTGGCAAGGTTATGAATGATGCATCTTGGATGAGATGATTAATTTGGATCAGGGCAAGCAGGGGTATTAATGGACGTAGGAAAGTCAGAGGCCATCAGCTTGCCTGCTGATTTACTGGGCAGAGCTAACAAATCTGCCGTTTTATAAAAGCACATTTGACATGCATTCTGACTCCCCATACAAGTGCACTTTAGGAGAAACCAGTCATGAAGTACTGGTGACATCCTTCTCATAAATGGAGTGGTACTGGCAGCCATTAGCCACAAAAAGAGAGAGTAGTAATTAACACACTGACTCACAAGGGCTTTCAAATGCAAAAGGTATCATATGTGCACACACAAAAAAAAAAAACATAAAATCAGAAACATGCCGTTTTCCTTCAAAGGATAACTATGCAGTGGCTATTTACAATACTGAAGAAGAGATTAAAAAAAAATTGCTGCTTATGTTTTGGAAAACCATAAGAAAATGAAAAAGAAAGAAGATGAAACCACATTACAGGTGCTAGTCATAACAGTTATCCGAACAGTTCCATATGCAACCTATTATACACTTAGTAACTAGCCACAAACGGAGATCAAGAGGGTATACCGCATGGCTAGTAACATGATAACCCACTGCCCAGCCTTTCATTTTAGTTAACCCTTTGTAACACTGGGATCAGTTTTGTAGCAGTTCCTTTTTTTTTGAAGCCTATATTTAGTATTTTTCCTGCTAATGGAAAAAAAAAAATGAAGTGGAATTTGGAGCAAGGCACTCCTAAGTTAGAAACTGAAATAAAATTTTGCTCAGCTATCTATGTCACATGAAATAATGGCATCATAATCATGTTCCTGTGCTATATGCAGTTATTATCGCTGTACACATTGCTCTTAGCCTATGTCTCCTGCATTTTATGTCAGGCAATGATTTACTGAACGGTTTCTGTAAGGAAAAAAAAATCTGTTAAAATCAAGTTCCTACTTTTAGTATTTTTTATCTCCCCCCCCCCCCGCCTTTTTGTCTTTAGTTATAGATCCAGTGATTTTCAGTGTATAAAGAAGAAGGCAACTAGGTTTCCTTCCTGCTCTGCTTGAAATCTGCCAGGTCAGTCCCTCTCTGCCCTGCCTGTACTATTTACCTTCACAACATTCATTCTGACTTTACTCCTCAAATGTGGTGTTATTAGAAGGTGGTTTGGTTCAGCTACATAATAAATATCCTGGTGAAATGAGTTGGTGCACAGCTGCTGACTGGTGAAAAGACCAATCTTATCTTCATTAACTGTCTCTGAAAGTGAGCCGTTTTTTTTTATGGATTCTAGTTGTCTTTCTTGCTGCTCATCTTTTTTGTTGAGGATCTGAGTTGCAGCACAGTAAAATTTATTATGAATGTGTGTTCAGGCACATTCACGTATATTACCTGTTCACCCCCCCCCCTCATATTAAATACATCGCAGTATTGTCAGTCTTCATCAGATATTGCTGAGAAACGGTAATTCATTCTCCACCCCTCGTAGCCAGGAGATCTGCCCACCATGTAACATGCAGTTTAAAATATGAGCACACCAGTATGTGCTGCTAATGCCATTTAAAAGCATCACCAATCTAATGTTACAGGCACATGTACTGCAGACCTTTTTATAATCTAGAGCTTCTCATTTTTGAAGTCACTGTATTGAAAGATTTTTCCACCACCGCAAGGGACGTGACTGTTGCATTCAATTTTGAGCACTTTTAAACAGATTATATCTGGTACTGCTTGCTAAGTATTTTACCAGTATTTTGAATACTTTTTCCATGTTGATCTCGTGAGAGAAGGGAACTCTGCAGTGTGAGGTTTGTGTGTTTGCCTAAGCTTGCTGATACTCAAGGTTCCTGTTTTTTTTTTTTTTTTTTTTTTTGTGGGTCCAATTTGCATTATTTTTAGTGGCACCATGTAGCTTTTATTTGAGTGATATTACACCGTGCTGCCCTATGTACAGCTCTGCATTAACTCATGTTAGGTAGCAACCACTGGATGCCTAGTCGACTCATTCGTGACTATAGTACCATTTATTTAGTTTCCCTATCCATGTTTATATGACTGGTGAAACTGGCACTTGGTGCAGAGGGTTAAGGCTGTGAGCTGCAGTTCCTGAGGTATATGGTTTGATTCTCTCAGCCCTTATTTGCATACTGTGTGACAATGAGCGAGTCACATAACCAGACAGTGTTTAGGAACAACAGGGAATTTGGGCTAGGCTCCTTAATAGCCCCCTGAACTGCAAGCCTATTAGCTACCTAAATTGTTCCTTGTTACACCTGCAGCCCTTATAGGTATACACTGCTAATTATGAATAAAAGTAGCTCCTTTGCGTAGGCAGTTATTGCACAATTATAATTCCTAAATTCTACAGCTCTGCATTCTTAACTCTATGCAATACAAATGTAGCAGATGCCATCAAAAAAGCTGGGTAAAACAAATTGTATTTACCTTTTATTAAAGTATGTGGTTGATCTGCCAGTACAGATGTAGGACTGCATAATGACCCCAGCAGTAATCAGGTGAAGCAGGACTCTTGCTTTCAGTAATCATTTATGATGTGGTAGTAGCAAAAAAAAAAAAAAAGCATTTTTCATAGGTTCATAGGTTCATAGGTAGGTGCTAGGCTATCAGCCCTGGGGCCTATACAAGCCCAGCCAAAAAGGTACGCTGGCTTTTGCCACCCAAGAAAATTATTTTCCTGTGTCACTGTCGAGCAGAGCCACAGAGCTGATCCCTGGGGTGAATTTCCTACTTCCCATCCAATCATCAAGATTTTTCTTGAAGAGTGCTAATGAGGAGCTTTGTTTGATATAGATAGGTAGTTTATTCCAGAGTATGGGAAGTCTCTGGGACAGGAATCTATCCCTCCGGCATGTTCTGTTTATTGTGGTGACAAGGTTTAGGTCCCTAGAGCATGTCGCTCGGAGGGATTGGGATTTCTTTAAGTGGAGCATGTCCAACAGCTCTGGGTTTGACATAGCTTTGTATGTTAGGCAGAGATCACCTCTGAGTAGGCGATATGTGACGGAGTAAAGCTGGAGTTTTTTGAGACGGTCTGCGTAGGGCATCTGTTTGAGGCCGGTAATACTCTTTGTGAGGTATTTCTGTGGCCTTTCCAGTTGTAGAAGTCTTGTGAGGTACATAGCTGTACTCTATAATGGGTCTAATGAGTGATGAGTAGATGACTGTTTTCGTAACTAGTTTTGGAGGATTTTATCAGGGATCGCAGCTTCTTACTAAGGCTGACCAGGGAAGGAAGCTCCTCCACTCATGGGATTTTGCTCTCTTTTGCAACAGTTTCTTCCTTATGTTGTACAGTTTGTTTATGGCAGGGGACCACCAGATTGGCTTCCTTTTTTTTGGAGGATAGCATCTTGGTTCTGTTTGGGATAGCACGATCCATGCACTCATGTAAGTGCTTATAAAGTGCAATTGTGTAGGATTCAGTAGTCGTAACTGTATTGTCCATCTGCATGGGTTTCATGAAGTTCACCACTTCTGTCTTAAGAAGCATGAAGTTGGCTTTGGAGAAATTTTTTACCATGGTTTCCTTAATGGGGGATGGGGGCAGGATGTGGTTATCTAGGGTAATTAGCTTATGGCCAGATCGGACCAATGAGGCATTGACTTCAGGTGTGGAACACCGGTCACTCATGTTGGTAATGACTAGATCTAGGATATTGTTGCCCCTAGTGGGGGTGTGGATAAGTTGATCCAGGGCATTGGAGTTTATGAATTCCAGAAAGCGTTGAGCGAAGGAGTTGGTACATGAGTAGTTTACCCAGTTAATGGTGGGGTAGTTGAAATCGCCCATTATTAGGGTGTTTGGTTGAACCCTAATTTTTTCCTGTACATCAAGAAAAGAGGAGTGGGAATACTGGGGCATGGTGGGTGATCTGTAGCAAGCTACAATTTGGATTGCAGTTTTGCCCAGAGTTAGTTGCATTTGGATAACCTTGACTGCATTATGCTGTGCAACTAGCCTGGAGATGTGGATATCCTTAATGAATATGGACACACCTCCGCCTTTGGTGTTCTGGTCCAGGTTACAACGCCGAAAAGTGTGGTTTGAGTTATAGCCTGGTAGTGCAGGGGTGCTCTCTGGAGCCTTGAACCAGGTCTCAGTCACTGCACAGATATCGATGTTCTCCATTTTAAGGAGTGCCTCGAGTGAGTGCATTTTGAGATTTAGACTTCTAGCATTGAGTAGCATCATTCTCAGTTTTTGCTTGCCTGTTCCTGTTATGGTGGTGAATTTGTCATTTGAACCTTGTCTAAAAAAGGCACTATAGGGGCGGCAAGAACCTTAGCCAGTATCTGGAATCCCAGGGGTGACAGGTGCAGGCCATCTCTGGCAAAGCATCGTGGTCTGTTGACCATGTCATCCCAGGCAGACAGATACTAGATCCCTTTAGAATGGCACCAGAAGCTTAGCCATTTGTTGAAGTCAATCATTTTGTCCTTGTACTGCGGCATCATTCTGGGTGATGGCAGAATGCTACTCAGGGCTAGGGTCATACCTGCCTGGGCTACAAGATCGGAGAGCTCCTCCATGTCTCTTTTCATGTAGTCCAGGGCGGTATGTCTCAGGTCATTCACACCAACATGGACAATGACAGAGTCATATTTGTACTTGTTGTGGAGTGACCTGAGTGCGTAGGTTATGTGGCGGATCCTGGCACCCGACAGGCAGCTGACAGTAACCTTCTCCTTGTTTAGCCTGGTGAGTGGGGCATCAGTGTGCCTGACTATAGAGTCACCTATGACTAGTGTGTTGGGTACTTTGTTTTGCCTTATTGGTTGTGGTTGAGTGGCACACTGAGTCTGCGGGCTATGTGTCATTTGAGTTGTGTTGGGGGGTGAAGATTGCTTGTATTTCTGCTTTGGAGGTCTCTGTTGCTTGAGCAGTTTATTATTGAGAGCCTCCGCGAATGTTTTTGTGTTTCTATGTGTGGATTTTGGTGGTGTAGATTTAGTGAGACTATGTGATGAGTGTGGTGTCGTGCAAGTGTTTACGTTCTCCCCTTGACTGTCAAGTTCAGTCTTGATTGGAGAGAGCTTTACCTCCAGTTTGGCTAGATAAGTGCATCTCTCACAGGTTGTAGTGTTGGGTGGTAGGAGGAGAGGGTTGTTTATGTACATGAGGCAATTTCTACATGGCCCCAAGATGCCCAGATTCATCAGATAGAGAGGAGAGAACACTGAGAGCTGAACCTTGGACATGCCTGAATAAAAAACAATTTTCCTCTAGAGAAGTGAAGAAAGTGAGTACAAGAGCTGTTTTTCTCTAAGCAAGTGAGGAAAGTAAGTATCAAAACTGTTTTCCTCTAGGTAATGAGGGAGGTTGAGTGCTGTAGTAATTAGTAGGTTATTTAGTGCTTACAAGTTCTGAACAAGTGCTGATCACAAATAAGCAAATTCAAGTGCTAAAACTAAAAATCTGTATCTGGACTAAACTAGTTACAGGAAATAATTTTCTAGTCTTTTGCCGACACTTAACTGTCTTGGATCACTTTGAAGTTGAGGATGTTTCAGGCCATTGCCTTCTGAGTTGCAGAAATATCACAAGACCATTGAACCAGTTAGATTGTGAGGCGTCAGGGCAGCTCCAGAATGCGGTGGCTGGAATTCATCACAGTTAAGTTCCCAGGTGCTGGCAGCTTCAAATGTGCAGATGCTCCAATGTTTGTAGACCATTTCTCTTTCAGGCATGTTTTTTATTTTATTTTTCTTTCCTGGCACGAAACCAGGTAACAGTACACACTGCCCACAATATAATAATAAAGATGTTTGCATTGTTTTACAGACAATAAAAGAACACTACTGGCAAACTTTTATTAAAACAAACAAAAAACAAACAAAGTAACATTGTGAATGCTTTCATTCCATTACTTTTACAACCTCTCAAACTGCTGGAAAGAAAGCACTTACATTGTTGTTGTTATTTTTTAATAAACTGTTTCATAGTGACTTTTCCATTAGTGTTCTTTTAGAGTTTATAGCATAGTTGGCATACTTTCAACTGTACAGGATTTCACACATCAACCCTGATTTTTTTTTTTTGCATCGTATTTTTGACCTGTCCCTCACAACATATTTTGCCTCTCTAGTAAATGACTGAGGAATGTCGGTCAGTAATGCCAAATATTAGTTTTGTACATCTCATTGTTCAAAAAATGCACATTTATGCAAAACCACCTGTTCTCTTAACTTTTTACATGAAGCAGAGTAATATTTAAAACATCTGTCTGATTTCGGGCCTTTGCTCCTCACATATTAGTTTTGGCTGAGCTAAGAAGTTTAGAGCCCTAATAGTTGTGCTGTAACACTAAGGCAAGAGTGCCAGATTTTAAATATTTGCCATAATATCATCATCAGCTCCCTTTTCCCCATTTTTCTACATGGGGTTAGGGTATCATGTTAACTGTCACCATCTCTCTCAATTCAGTGCCACACTCCAGCCTTCAGTCATGCCTGTCACAGATATTCTTTCACACAATCCATTCACCTCTTTGCAGGATGTCCTGGTTTCCTCTTACCTTCTTCCTGTCTGTCCCAAATCATCTTCTTCCAAATATCTGCCATAATAATTTTTTGTTAAATACTTAACCTAGATAAAGTATTTATGGTATTTCACAGTTTCAAATGAAGCCTTTACATAATGATACAAAAGTTGTTGCTGATACCTGCTCTCTGCCTGTTATCAAATTGCAGATATCTATACTTGTTTAATAATATATGCATGAATATCATATTTCTGTAAATAACTCAGGTGTTATCCACCTGCACACATTGTGGAATAACATTTCACATGCCCACTCACGACAGAGGTCAGGAGTGGCTTCTCTAACAAATGAATTACTTGGTTCCAGAGAAAAAGCGAGTTATTTTCAGAAACTAGTATGAATATATGCCATATGATAGTTATATTAAAAACCTTAGTCAGAAGGTGTTTGTATGGTACACAGTGCTGGAAAAAACTTGCACTGATAGAAAATACACTGCATTGCAAATATTTGCATTTATTTCTCCACTAAATGTGCAGATGTGTAAAAATTATAATTATGCAAATATCTGAAAAATGGAGTTAAATCAGCTAAACAGTTTTTTTTAGCAAATTGAAGATGGCATCTGCATGAACAAAAGTCACACTGATATAGAAAACCGTCCAGTCAGGAAATCTACAGGTGTCAGAAGGTGGGAAATTCTGCTCAAATTAAGTAGTAATCAGTTAAATTCTGTTGCAGCAGTACTTCAGCTAATGTGGTCTACACTACACACTTCAACACTGTCCTCAGAATGTTTACAGTTAAATGTGACAGAATCCTAGAACCTTACTATTATAATGTCTTCGGCAAATTAACTAACTTAAAAGTAATGGAATCCAAGAACTTTACTATCGCAATGTTTTTCCCTTCTAAAAAGAACAGAGATGTGATCCACAAGAGCCATCATTTGTATACAGTAATTGCAAATACTTAAGCCCCCACCATCCTATAACCTCCTCCAAACTCACATTAACTGTTCATCAGACTTCTGTGCATCACTGGGATATCATTCGCCCTTACCTCACTTGTTGCCTGCCTACTAATAATAGTCTACCTTTATAGGTTCATAGGTTCAAAGGTAGGTACTAGGCTATTGGCCCACCTGCCTACATAAGCCTAGCCAACAAGGTTCCCTGGCTTACGGCACCCAAGAAAGTTATTTTCCTGTGCCACTGTCGAGCAGAGAAATAGAAGTGATCCCCGGGATGTCTTTCCTATTTCCCATCCACTCATCAAGATTTTTCTTGAAGAGTGCTAATGAAGAACTTTGCTTGACATAGATGGGTAGCCTGTTCCAGAGTATGGGAAGTCTCTGGGACAGGAATATATCCCTCCAGCATGTCCTGTTTATTGTGGTGACAAGGTTTAGGTCCCTAGAGCTTGTAGGAGGGAGAACAGTGGCCTCGTGCTCACTTACAACCTGCTGATGTTACCAGCAAGTGGGTCTATATGTGACACATGCAGATATTTAATTAAACCAAAGGCAAACCTTTCAACATCATGGAGGTAAGAAACCTCATTACCCAAGCAGCACATCACTAGCGCTGGACTTTTTTATATTCAGGTACTGAAAAAATCTATACCAATCCTCAGACTACTGTGGCATTTTACTGTTACACTCAGACCTCATAAACATGCAAGACCCAAGCTGCAGCTCAGGCAACAATACCACTTCAATGAACATAGGTCCCCAGGTGGCATGCACATGACCCATGAAAACCAGGCTCTGCTACCCCACATACTACTCAGTGAGGCTCAAAAAGGATAGAGTTGCCATTAGCCGCCTCTTAAGTGCCAGAATTCATAATATCACTAGGGCATGCAGGTCCCTTTACCCTAAGTATTGCATACCACATAGGTATTTCTCACATGGATGTAAATATGTGTTGCATCTCCTTTGAACATATGAAGAGGGATATGGTGGAGCTCTCAAAGTGTCATTACGATGCTGGCAAGTAAATAGTCTTAAGCAATATATTTCCGTCATCACAAATAATGCTACAATACAAATAGATGATAATTAATATCAACAAATTTATCTGTTAATGGTGTCTTTCTTGGGCGATCGAATGTGTGTTATACTGGGTGAGGAAAGTTGATAAACCTACTTGCTTTGTTATGGATGGTATTTATGTCTTCAGCAGGATTCTGCATATCACATGAGATATTTTTTGTCCCATAATTCCTTTTTCAGGGAGTACCTGTCTCCCACATTTGTCAGCATAACTAATTCAAATCAATTGCTCACCTGTGTGGAATACAAGGATGAAGCCCTGACTGTGATCCACATGATGCAAGTTTGAATAGTGGCTCAGGTTTGGAAGAACTGGACAGGAGAGGGTGTGAGTGAGCAGCCAATGTCTGCTCACCTGTTCTTCGTGGACAGCTTGGTGGTTGCAGATTGTCAATCACCTCCATGCAAGTGGAGACACTAAGGCAGTAAATATAGCAGATGAGCTTAAAAACAGGTGACACTGACCCACTCCGTGTGTGTAGAAGCATGTACCCCATTAAAGGAGGATGTATGCATTCTGCTGTCATGGGGGTGCTCACATCTGTCCCCAGGGGCGAGGGTCAGGGCCACAAGCAGAAATGATCTGATGGCTGCCAGAATGGAGGGTGTCTTTGACTGATTCTCATCTCTCATGGAATAAGAGAGATGGTGGAACAGGACACACCGTGGGAAAATTAATGGGGCCAATAGATTACAGGGAGATGATGGTCAGCAGACAATAGGGAAAAAAATCGCATTAGCCCAAGACCAGTGTGATACTGCTCACTGCTAGATGCTAAATCAAAAAGTCGTCCACCGTCAAGTCTTTCCTGTCCCTCGAAAGCATAGACATCTGCATAGTCACAGAAACATGATTCCAATATGATAACACTCCTTTTGCTCCTGGTTTTATCCCTTGCCACTATTTCAGATCCTAAAATGAGGGTGGTCCGGCCTCTGGCAGAGGTGTTAGTTTTTACTTAAAATTCTATCACCTTCTGCTTACTCCAACTATATAAAGACTTGACTCTGTGCATATCTTGATCATTACAGGTGCATCCACCTTTCATATCATGGACAACTGCAGAGCTCTTATCACGATGGCTATGAATGGATGATTACAGAACCCCTATTATGCTGCCTATAGACCATGAATGGATGATTACAGAACCCCTATTATGATGCCCATAGACCATGAATGGATAATTACAGTATGCCTATCACGATGCCTGCAGACCATGAATGGATGATTACAGAACCCCTATCTCGATGCCTGCAGACCATGAATGGATAATTACAGAACCCCTATCACGATGCCTGTAGACCATGAATGCATGATTACAGAACCTCTATCATGATGCCTATATATAGACTGTAAATAAATGATTATAGAACCTGCCTCATGATTACTACAGACCATGAATGGATGATAACAGAACCCTTATCACGATGCCTGCAGACCATGAATAGATTACAGTACCCCTATCACGATGCCTGTAGACCATGAATGGATGATTACAGTACTCGTATCACGATGCCTGCAGACCATGAATGGATGATTATAATACCCCTATCACGATGCCTGTAGACCATGAATACATGATTACAGAACCTCTATCATGATGCCTGTATACCATGAATAGATGATCACAGAGTCTCTATCCTGATTTATTTAAGGTAGTATTTATAGTCTGAAGTAGAATCCCTAATTATTGAACTGAATACAGTCATCCTGGACAATTTCAACTATCCATCAATAAAATGAATAGCATACGCCAGAAAATTTAAATTTTCACAACAGTTCCTGGGTATCGCCAGTGCTTACTGTAGTGATCAGTTATTGCCTACACCTACTAGGTATCAAAACTTTCTAGATATGGTTCTCTCAAACTTGGCAGCATTATGCAAATATAGAGAGTTATGTCCTCACTGGTCAAATCTGACCACTACAACATGCTATTTTACATGAGGTTTATGGTGAAAAACTCTTGTCTGTCTGCAAACCTATTGAATCTGCTGGGCCCTTTGTCTGTATTCATATCATATTGCTAAGGACTGGAACTCCTTATCTCTATCCATCAGATCCATTCTCTCTCTCCCATCTTTAAAAAACATTATGGAAGACTTCCTAGCCAAAGGCTGACCCTGTTCTTTCTCAACACCAGGATAAACTATGTCCTTAAATATGAACTTATAACTATTCATACTTTACATTTTCTTACTCTCTCCTGTTCACTCCCTTACTTCTGTCAGTTTCTCACCCCTGGCTTTAATGTACTATAATATAGACCACAAATTCTCCTCTTCTCCACAATATAAAACAACTCTGACCACAAACCACTGACTAGGATGAAAAGGACAACCAGGAAAACCAAATTTCTTTTATTCTTCTAGCACTTCAGTGTTTCCACCTTCAAGGAATATCAAGCAGTAAAATTGTAAACCAAACTTTCTTATATACTACATTCAATTAGCAGCACATGTCTACTGATTACACAGCAGTTTATCTTAAAGCAAACATTTCCAATTTAATTCATTATTAAGACCTTAATAAAACCCCTAGAAAAATAATATTTCTAATGCATTTTCCGCAGAAATTTAAACACTTCCTGTTTAACTATATGCCCCTAAGGCAACACAGTCGGGACAAATTTTAGTCCCAAACTTAACACAGAAAATTGTTCTTGAGTCAATTCACATTGGGATAAATTCAAAACTATATTCGGTTCAGTACATAC